>NW_028188946.1:968160-1009921 GCF_054131305.1 Coturnix japonica
CGGAAGAAAACCAAGAAAAACAGGGATACACCGGAAGAAAACCAAGAAAAGCAGGGTTAGAACGGAAGAAAACCAAGAAAAACAGGGTTAGAGCGGAAGAAAACCAAGAAAAACAAAGCTAGATCCGGAGAAAACCAAGGAAAGCATAGTTAGAGCGGAAGAAAACCAAGAAAAACAGGGTTAGAGCCGAAAAACACCAAGAAAAACAGGGTTAGACCGGAAGAAAACCAAGAAAAACGGGGTTAGAGCCGAAGAAAACCAAGAAAAACGGGGTTAGAGCCGAAGAAAACCAAGAAAAGCCGGTTTAGAGCCGAAAAATACCAAGAAAAACAGGGTTAGAGCCGAAAAAAACCAAGAAAACCAGGGTTTGAGTCGAAGAAAACCAAGGAAAACAGGGTTAGAAAGGAAGGAAACCAAGGAAAGCCGGGTTAGAACGGAAGAAAACCAAGAAAAACAGGGTTAGAGCGGAAGAAAACCAAGAGAAGCCGAATTAGAACGGAAGAAAACCAAGAAAAACAGGTTTAGAGCCGAAAAAACCAAGAAAAACAGGGTCAGAGCGGAAGAAAACCAAGAAAAACAGGGTTAGATCCGGAGAAAACACAGGAAAGCAGGGTTAGAGCGGAAGAAAACCAAGAAAAGCAGGGTTAGACCGGAAGAAAACCAAGAAAAGCAGGGTTAGAGCCGAAGAAAACCAAGAAAAGCCGGTTTAGAGCCGAAAAATACCAAGAAAAACAGGGTTAGAGCCGAAAAAAACCAAGAAAAACAGGGTTAGATCCGAAAAAAACCAAGAAAAACAGGGTTAGAGCGGAAGAAAACCAAGAAAAGGCGGGTTAGAACGGAAGAAAACCAAGAAAAACAGAGTTACACCGGAAGAAAAGCAAGAAAAGCAGGGTTAGACCGGAAGAAAACCAAGAAAAACGGGCTTAGAGCCGAAGATAAACAAGAAAAACGGGGTTAGAGCGGAAGAAAACCAAGAAAAACAGGGTTAGAGCAGAAGAAAACCAAGAAAAGCCGGGTTAGAACGGATGAAAACCAAGACAAACGGGGTTAGAGTAGAAGAAAACCAAGAAAAGCAGGGTTAGAGCGGAAGAAAAGCAAGAAAAACAGGGTTAGAGCCGAAAAAAACCAAGAAAAACAGGGTTAGAGCCGAAAAAAACCAAGAAAAACAGGGTTAGAGCCGAAAAAAACCAAGAAAAACAGGGTTAGAGTTGAAAAAAACCAAGAAAAGCCGGGTTAGAACAGAAGAAAACCAAGAAAAACAGGGTTAGAGCCGAAAAAAACCAAGAAAAACAGGGTTAGAGCCGGAAGAAACCAAGAAAAGCCGGGTTAGAACGGAAGACAACCAAGAAAAACACAGTTAGACCCTAAGAGAACCAAGAAAAACAGGGTTAGAGCGGAAGATAACCATGAAAAACAGGGTTAGAGCCGAAAAAAACCAAGAAATACAGGGTTAGAGCCGAAAAAAACCAAGAAAAACAGGGTTAGACCGGAAGAAAACCAAGAAAAGCAGGGTTAGAACGGAAGAAAACCAAGAAAAGCCGGGTTAGAGCGAAAGAAAACCAAGAAAAGCTGTATTAGAACGGAAGAAAACCAAGAAAAACGGGGTTAGAGACGAAGAAAACCAAGAAAAACAGGGTTAGAGCGGAGGAAAACCAAAAAAAGCCGGCTTAGAACCCAAAAAAAAACAAGAAAACCAAGGGTTAGAGCCGATAAAAACCAAGAAAACAAGGGTTAGAGTCGAAGAAAACCAAGGAAAACAGGGTTAGAAAGGAAGAAAACCAAAGAAAGCCGGGTTAGAACGGAAGAAAACCAAGTAAAACAGGGTTCGAGTGGAAGAAAACCAAGAAAAGCCGGATTAGAACGGAAGAAAACCAAGAAAAACAGGGTTAGAGCCGAAAAAAACCAAGAAAAACAGGGTTAGAGCGGAAGAAAATCAAGGAAAGCAGGGTTAGAGCCGAAGATAACCAAGAAAAGCCGGTTTAGAGCCGAAAAAAACGAAGAAAAACAGGGTTAGATCCGAAAAAAAACAAGAAAAACAGGGTTAGAGCGGAAGAAAACCAAAAAGAGCTGGGTTAGAACGGAAGAAAACCAAGAAAAACAGGGTTTGAGCGGAAGAAAACCAAGGAAAGCAGGGTTAGAGCGGAAGAAAACCAAGAAAAGCAGGGTTAGAGCGGAAGAAAACCAAGAAAAGCCGGTTTAGAGCCAAAAAAAACTAAGAAAAACAGAGTTATAGCCGAAAAAAACCAAGAAACACATGGTTAGAGCCGAAAAAAACCAAGAAAAACAGGGCTAGAGCCGAAAAAAACCAAGAAAAACAGGGTTAGAGCGGAAGAAAACCAAGAAAAACAGGGTAACACCGGAAGAAAACCAAGAAAAGCAGGGTAAGAGCGGAAGAAAACCAAGAAAAGCCGGGTTAGAACGGAAGAAAACCAAGAAAAACGGGGTTAGAGCCGAAGAAAACCAAGAAAAAAAGGGTTAGAGCGGAAGAAAACCAAGAAAAACAGGGTTAGAGAGAAGAAAACCAAGAAAAACAGGGTTAGAAAGGAAGAAAACCAAGAAAAGCCGGATTAGAACGGAAGAAAACCAAGAAAAACGGTTTTAGAGCTGAAGAAAACCAAGAAAAGCAGGGTTAGAGTGGAAGAAAACCAAGAAAAACAGGGATAGAGCCGAAAAAAACCAAGAAAAACAGGGCTAGAGCCGAAAAAAACCAAGAAAAACAGGGTTAGAGCCGAAAAAAACCAAGAAAAACAGGGTTAGAGCCGGAAAACACCAAGAAAAACAGGGTTAGAGCCGAAAAAAACCAAGAAAAGCTGGGTTAGAACGGAAGAAAACCAAGAAAAACAGGGTTGGAGCGGAAGAAAACCAAGAAAAGCAGGGTTAGAGCCGAAAGAAACCAAGAAAAGCCGGGTTAGAACGGAAGACAACCAAGAAAAACACGGTTAGAGCCGAAGAGAACCAAGAAAAACAGGGTTAGAGCGGAAGAAAACCATGAAAAACAGGGTTAGAGTCGAAGAAAACCAAGAAAAACAGGGTTATAACCGAAAATAAACAAGAAAAGCCGGGTTAGAACGGAAGAAAACCAAGAAAAACAGGGTTAGAGCCGAAAAAAAACAAGAAAAGCCAGGTTAGAACGGAAGAAAACCAAGAAAAACGGGGTTAGATCCGAAGAAAACCAAGAAAAACAGGGTTAGAGCCAAAAAAAATCAAGAAAACCAGGGTTAGAGCCAAAAAAAAAAAAAGAAAACCAGGGTTAGATCGGAGAAAAACCAAGAAAAACAGGATTAGAAAGGAAGAAAACCAAGAAAAGCCGGGTTAGAACGGAAGAAAACCAAGAAAAACAGAGTTACACCGGAAGAAAACCAAGAAAAGCAGGGTTAGAGCGGAAGAAAACCAAGAAAAACAGGGTTAGGACTATAGAAAATCAAGAAAAGCTGGGTTAGAGCAAAAGAAAACCAAGAAAAACAGGGTTAGAGCAGAAGAAAACCAAGAAAAGCCGGGTTAGAACGGAAGAAAACCAAGAAAAACGGGGTTAGAGCCGAAGAAAACCAAGAAAAGCAGGGTTAGATCGGAAGAAAACCAAGAAAAACAGGGTTAGAGCCAAAAAAAACCAAGAAAAACAGGGTTAGATCGGAAGAAAACCAAGAAAAGCAGGGTTAGAGCGGAAGAAAACCATGAAAAACAAGGATAGAGCCGAAAAAAAACAAGAAAAACAGGGTTCGAGCCGAAGAAAACCAAGAAAAGCCGGGTTAGACCGGAAGAAAACCAAGAGAAGCCGGGTTAGAACGGAAGAAAACCAAGAAAAACAGGGTTAGAGCCGAAAAAAAATCAAGAAAAACAAACTTAGAGCCGGAAAACACCAAGAAAAACAGGGTTAGAGCTGAAAAAAACCAAGAAAAGCTGGGTTAGAACGGAAGAAAACCAAGAAAACCAGGGTTGGAGCGGAAGAAAACCAAGAAAAGCAGAATTAGAGCCGAAAGAAACCAAGAAAAGCCGGGTTAGAACGGAAGACAACCAAGAAAAACACGGTTAGAGCCGAAGAGAACAAAGAAAAACAGGGTTAGAGCGGAAGAAAACCATGAAAAACAGGGTTAGAGTCGAAGAAAACCAAGAAAAACAGGGTTATAGCAGAAGAAAACCAAGAAAAGCCGGGTTAGAACGGAAGAAAACCAAGAAAAACAGGGTTAGACCGGAAGAAAACCAAGAAAAACAGGGTTAGAACGGAAGAAAACCAGGAAAAACAGGGTTAGAACCAAATAAACCAAGAAAACCAGGGTTAGAGGCGATAAAAACCAAGAAAACAAGGGTTAGAGTCGAAGAAAACCCAGGAAAACAAGGTTAGAAAGGAAGAAAACCAAAGAAAGCCGGGTTAGAACGGAAGAAAACCAAGGAAAACAGGGTTAGAGAGTAAGAAAACCAAGAAAAGCCGGGTTAGAACGGAAGAAAACCAAGAAAAACAGGGTTAGAGCCGAAAAAAACCAAGAAAAACAGGGTTAGAGCGTAAGAAAACCAAGAAAAACAGGGTTAGATCCGGAGAAAACCAAGAAAAACAGGGTTAGAGCCGAAAAAAAAACAAGAAAAGCTGGGTTAGAGCCGAAAAAAAACAAGAAAAGCTGGGTTAGAATGGAAGAAAACCAAGAAAAACAGGGTTAGACCGGAAGAAAACCAAGAAAAGCAGGGTTAGAGCGGAAGAAAACAAAGAAAAGCCGATTTAGATCCAAAACAAACCAAGAAAAACAGGGTTAGAGCCGAAGATAACCAAGAAAAACAGGGTTAGATCCGAAAAAAACCAAGAAAAACAGGGTTAGAGCGAAAGGAAACCATGAAAAACAGGGTTAGAGCCGAAGAAAACCAAGAAAAGCAGGGTTAGAGATGAAGAAAACCAAGAAAAACAGGGTTAGAACCAAAAAAACCCAAGAAAAACAGGGTTAGAGCCGAAAAAAACCAAGAAAAACAGGGTTAGAGCCGAAAAAAAACAAGAAAAACAGGGTTAGAGCCGAAAAAAACCAAGAAAAGGCGCGTTAGAACAGAAGAAAACCAAGAAAAACAGGGTTAGAGCTGAAAAAAAACAAGAAAAACAGGTTTAGAGCGGAAAAAAACCAAGAAAAACAGGGTTAGAACGGAAGAAAACCAAGAAAAACAGGGTTAGAGCCGAAGAAAACCAAGAAAAACAGGGTTAGATCCGAAAAAAACAAAGAAAAACAGGGTTAGAACGGAAGAAAACCAAGAAAAGCCGGGTTAGAACGGAAGAAAACCAAGAAAAACGGGGTAAGAGCCGAAGAAAACCCAGAAAAACAGGGTTAGAGCGGAAGAAAACCAAGAAAAGCAGGGTTAGAGCCGAAAAAAAACAAGAAAAAAAGGGTTAGAGCCGAAAAAAAACAAGAAAAGCTGGGTTAGAACGGATGAAAACCAAGGAAAACAGGGTTAGTGCCGAATAAAAACAAGAAAAACAGGGTTAGAGCCGAAAAAAAACAAGAAAAACAGGGTTAGAACGGAAGAAAACCAAGAAAAGCCGGGTTAGAACGGAAGAAAACCAACAAAAACAGGGTTAGAGCGGAAGAAAACCAATAAAAGCAGGGTTGGAGCGGAAGAAAACCAAGAAAAACAGGGTTAGAGCCGAAAAAAGCCAAGAAAAGCCAAGTTAGAACGGAAGAAAACCAAGAAAAACAAGGTTAGAGACGAAAACAAGTAAGAAAAGCCGGTTTAGAACGGAAGAAAACCAAGAAAACCAGGGTTAGAGCGGAAGAAAACCAAGAAAAACAGGATTAGAAAGGAAGAAAAGCAAGAAAAGCCGGGTTAGAACGGAAGAAAACCAAGAAAAGCCGGGTTAGAACGGAAGAAAACCAAGAAAAACGGGGTTAGAGCCGAAGAAAACCAAGAAAAACAGGGTTAGAGCTGAAAAAAAACAAGAAAAACAGGTTTAGAGCCGAAAAAAACCAAGAAAAACAGGGTTAGAATGGAAGAAAACCAAGAAAAACAGGGTTAGAGCCGAAGATAACCAAGAAATACCGGGTTAGATCCGAAAAAAACGAAGAAAAACAGGGTTAGAGCGGAAGAAAACCAAGAAAAGCCGGGTTAGAACGGAAGAAAACCAAGAAAAACGGGGTAAGAGCCGAACAAAACCAAGAAAAACAGGGTTAGAGCGGAAGAAAACCAAGAAAAGCAGGGTTAGAGCCGAAAAAAAACAAGAAAAAAAGGGTTAGAGCCGAAAAAAACCAAGAAAAGCTGGGTGAGAACGGATGAAAACCAAGGAAAACAGGGTTAGAGCCGAATAAAAACAAGAAAAACAGGGTTAGAGCCGAAAAAAACCAAGAAAAACAGGGTTAGAACGGAAGAAAACCAAGAAAAGCCGGGTTAGAACGGAAGAAAACCAACAAAAACAGGGTTGGAGCAGAAGAAAACCAATAAAAGCAGGGTTAGAGCGGAAGAAAACCAAGAAAAACAGGGTTAGAGCCGAAAAAAACCAAGAAAAGCCAACTTAGA
The DNA here is from genome assembly GCF_054131305.1 of Coturnix japonica. NCBI lineage: Eukaryota > Metazoa > Chordata > Aves > Galliformes > Phasianidae > Coturnix > Coturnix japonica. The sequence goes on from NW_028188946.1 coordinate 974,641, forward strand.
ACGGAAGAAAACCAAGAAAAACAAGGTGAGAGACGAAAACAACTAAGAAAAGCCGGGTTAGAACGGAAGAAAACCAAGAAAACCAGGGTTAGAGCAAAAGAAAACCAAGAAAAGACGGGTTAGAACGGAAGAAAGCCAAGAAAAACTGGGTTAGACCGGAAGAAAACCAAGAAAAACAGGGTTAGAAAGGGTGAAAATCAAGAAAAGCCGGGTTAGAACGGAAGAAAACCAAGGAAAACAGGGTTACACCGGAAGAAAACCAAGAAAAGCAGGGTTAGAGCGGAAGAAAACCAAGAAAAGCCGGGTTAGAACGGAAGAAAACCAAGAAAAACGGGGTTAGAGCCGAAGAAAACCAAGAAAAACGGGGTTAGAGCCGAAGAAATCCAAGAAAAACAGGGTTAGAGCAGAAAAAACCAAGAAAACCACAGTTAGAGCCGAAATAAAACAAGAAAAACAGGGTCAGACCGGAAGAAAACCAAGAAAAACAGGATAAGAAAGGAAGAAAACCAAGAAAAGCCGGGTTAGAACGGAAGAAAACCAAGAAAAACAGGGTTAGAGCGGAAGAAAACGAAGAAAAGCCGGATTAGAACGGAAGAAAACCAAGAAAAACAGGGTTAGAGCGGAAGAAAACCAAGAAAAGCCGGATTAGAACGGAAGAAAACCAAGAAAAACAGGGTTAGAGCCGAAAAAAACCAAGAAAAACAGGGTTAGAGCCGAAGAAAACCAAGAAAAACAGGGTTAGAGCCGAAAAAAAACAAGAAAAACAGGGTTAGAGCGGAAGAAAACCAAGAAAAACAGGGTTAGATCCGGAGAAAACCAAGGAAAGCAGGGTTAGAGCAGAAGAAAACCAAGAAAAGCAGGGTTAGACCGGAAGAAAACCAAGAAAAACGGGGTTAGAGCCGAAGATAAACAAGAAAAACGGGGTTAGAGCGGAAGAAAACCAAGAAAAACAGGGTTAGAGCCAAAAAAAAACAAGAAAAACAGGGTTAGAGCGGAAGAAAACCAAGAAAAACAGGGTTACACCGGAAGAAAACCAAGAAAAGCAAGGTTAGAGCGGAAGAAAACCAAGAAAAACAGGGTTAGAACGGAAGAAAACCAAGAAAAACGGGGTTAGAGCCGAAGATAAACAAGAAAAACAGGGTTAGAACGGAAGAAAACCAAGAAAAACGGGGTTAGAGCCGAAGATAAACAAGAAAAACGGGGTTAGAGCGGAAGAAAACCAAGAAAAACAGGGTTAGAGCCAAAAAAAAATCAAGAAAACCAGGGTTAGAGCCGAAAAAAAAAAAGAAAACCAGGGTTAGATCGGAAAAAAACCAAGAAAAACAGGATTAGAAAGGAAGAAAACCAAGAAAAGCCGGGTTAGAACGGAAGAAAACCAAGAAAAACAGAGTTACACCGGAAGAAAACCAAGAAAAGCAGGGTTAGACCGGAAGAAAACCAAGAAAAACAGGGTTAGGACTATAGAAAATCAAGAAAAGCCGGGTTAGAGCGGAAGAAAACCAAGAAAAACAGGGTTAGAGCAGAAGAAAACCAAGAAAAGCCGGGTTAGAACGGAAGAAAACCAAGAAAAACTGGGTTAGACCGGAAGAAAACCAAGAAAAACAGGGTTAGAAAGGAAGAAAACCAAGAAAAGCCGGATTAGAACGGAAGAAAACCAAGAAAAACGGGGTTAGAGCCGAAGAAAACCAAGAAAAGCAGGGTTAGAGCGGAAGAAAACCAAGAAAAACAGGGTTACACCGGAAGAAAACCAAGGAAAACAGGGTTAGAGAGTAAGAAAACCAAGAAAAACAGGGATAGAGCTGAAAAAAACCAAGAAAAACAGGGTTAGAGCCGAAAAAAACCAAGAAAAACAGGGTTAGATTTGAAAAAAACCAAGAGAAGCCGGGTTAGAACAGAAGAAAACCAAGAAAAACAGGGTTAGAGCCGAAAAAAAACCAAGAAAAACAGGGTTAGAGCCGAAAAAAACCAAGAAAAACAGGGTTAGAGCCGGAAAAAAACAAGAAAACCAGGGTTAGAGCCGAAAAAAACCAAGAAAAGCTGGGTTAGAACCAAAGAAAACCAAGAAAAACAGGGTTAGACCGGAAGAAAACCAAGAAAAGCAGGGTTACACCGGAAGAAAACCAAGAAAAGCCGGATTAGAATGGAAGAAAACCAAGAAAAACAGGGTTAGAGCCGAAGAAAACCAAGAAAAACAGGGTTAGAGCGGAAGAAAACCAAGAAAAACAGGGTTAGAGCCGAAGAAATTCAAGAAAAACAGGGTTAGAGCGGAAGAAAACCAAGAAAAACAGGGCTAGATCCGGAGAAAACCAAGGAAAGCAGGGTTAGAACGGAAGAAAACCAAGAAAAACAGGGCTAGATCCGGAGAAAACCAAGTAAAGTAGGGTTAGAGCGGAAGAAAACTAAGAAAAACAGGGTTAGGACTATAGAAAAGCAAGAAAAGCCGGGTTAGAGCGGAAGAAAACAAAGAAAAACAGGGTTAGATCCGAAAAAAACAAAGAAAAACAGGGTTAGAGCGGAAGAAAACCAAGAAAAGCAGGGTTAGGACTATAGAAAAGCAAGAAAAGGCGGGTTAGAGCGGAAGAAAACCAAGAAAAACAGGGTTAGAGCAGAAGAAAACCAAGAAAAGCCGGGTTAGAATGGAAGAAAACCAAGAAAAACTGGGTTAGACCGGACGAAAACCAAGAAAAACAGGGTTAGAATGGAAGAAAACCAAGAAAAGCCGGATTAGAGCCGAAGAAAACCAAAAAAAACGGGGTTAGAGCCGAAGAAAACCAAGAAAAACAGGGTTAGAGCCGGAAAACACCAAGAAAAACAGGGTTAGAGCTGAAAAAAACCAAGAAAAGCTGGGTTAGACCGGAAGAAAACCAAGAAAAGCCGGGTTAGAACGGAAGACAACCAAGAAAAACACGGTTAGAGCCGAAGAGAACCAAGAAAAACAGGGTTAGAGCGGAAGAAAACCATGAAAAACAGGGTTAGAGCCGAAAAAAACCAAGAAAAACAGGGTTAGAGCCGAAAAAACCCAAGAAAAACAGGGTTATAGCCGAAAAAAAACCAAGAAAAACAGGGTTAGACCGGAAGAAAACCAAGAAAAACAAGGTTAGAGCCGAAAAAAAACAAGAAAAACAGGGTTAGACCGGATGAAAACCAAGAAAAGCCTGGTTAGAACGGAAGAAAACCAAGAAAAGCAGGGTTGGAGCGGAAGAAAACCAAGAAAAGCCGTATTAGAACGGAAGAAAACCAAGAAAAACGGGGTTAGAGCAGAAGAAAACCAAGAAAAACAGGGTTAGACCGGAAGAAAACCAAGAAAAGCCGGGTTAGAACCAAAAAAAACCAAGAAAACCAGGGTTAGAGCCGATAAAAACCAAGAAAACAAGGGTTAGAGTCGAAGAAAACCAAGGAAAACAGGGTTAGAAAGGAAGAAAACCAAAGAAAGCCGGGTTAGAACGGAAGAAAACCAAGAAAAACAGCGTTAGAGCCGAAGAAAACCAAGAAAAGCCGGATTAGAACGGAAGAAAACCAAGAAAAACAGGGTTAGAGCCGAAAAAAAACAAGAAAAACAGGGTTAGTGCGGAAGAAAATCAAGAAAAACAGGGTTAGAGCGGAATAAAACCAAGATGAACAGGGTAAGAGCCAAAGAAAACCAAGAAAAACAGGGTTAGATCCGAAAAAAAACAAGAAAATCCGGTTTAGAACGGAAGAAAACCAAGAAAAACGGGGTTAGAGCGGAAGAAAACCAAGAAAAACAGGGTTAGAGCCGTAAAAAACCAAGAAAAGCTGGGTTAGAACGGAAGAAACCAAGAAAAACGGGGTTAGAGCGGAAGAAAACCAAGAAAAACGGGGTTAGAGCCAAAAAAAATCAAGAAAAACAGGGTTAGAGCCAAAAAAAATCAAGAAAACCAGGGTTAGAGCCGAAAAAAAAAAAGAAAACCAGGGTTAGAGCCGAAAAAAAACAAGAAAAACAGGATTAGAAAGGAAGAAAACCAAGAAAAGCCGGGTTAGAACGGAAGAAAACCAAGAAAACCATTGTTACACCGGAAGAAAACCAAGAAAAGCAGGGTTAGGACTATAGAAAAGCAAGAAAAGCCGAGTTAGAGCGGAAGAAAACCAAGAAAAACAGGGTTAGGACTATAGAAAAGCAAGAAAAGCCGAGTTAGAGCGGAAGAAAACCAAGAAAAACAGGGTTAGAGCAGAAGAAAACCAAGAAAAGCCGGGTTAGAAAGGAAGAAAACCAAGAAAAACGGGGTTAGACCGGAAGAAAACCAAGAAAAACAGGGTTAGAAAGGAAGAAAACCAAGAAAAGCCGGATTAGAACGGAAGAAAACCAAGAAAAACGGGGTTAGAGCCGAAGAAAACCAAGAAAAGCTGGGTTAGAGCCGAAGAAAACCAAGAAAAACAGGGTTAGGACTATAGAAAATCAAGAAAAGCCGGGTTAGAGCGGAAGAAAACCAAGAAAAACAGGGTTAGAGCAGAAGAAAACCAAGAAAAGCAGGGTTAGAAAGGAAGAAAACCAAGAAAAGCAGGGTTAGAAAGGAAAAAAACCAAGAAAAGCCGGATTAGAACGGAAGAAAACCAAGAAAAACAGGGTTAGAGCCGAAAAAAATCAAGAAAAACAGGGTTAGAGCCGAAAAATCCAAGAAAAAAAACCCTAACCCTAACCCTAGATGGATTAGGGCAAGGCCAAAGTGAACATCACGCAGAACATCAAGATGAGGACAAGGCCCAAAAGAACACTGCAAGGAACATCAAGATGGAGGGCAAAGCTGAAGAGAAAACTGCAGCAAACACCAAGATGGATGGCAAGGCCCAAAAGGGCACTACAAGAAACATCAAGATGGAGGGCAAGGCCCTAAAGGGCACTACAAGAAACATCAAGATGGGGGGCAAGGCCCAAAAGGGCACTACAAGAAACATCAAGATGGGGGCAAGGCCCTAAAGGGCACAACAAGAAACATCAAGATGGGGGGCAAGGCCCTAAAGGGCACTACAAGAAACATCAAGATGGGGGGCAAGGCCCAAAAGAACATTGGGAAGATGATCAAGATGGAGGGCAAGGCAGCAGAGGAAACTGCTTGGAACTCCAACATGGAATGAAAGGCTGAAGGGAGTGAAGCACCAAAATGAACAACAAGGCCCAAAGAATGAACAGAACATAAAGTGAGAACAAAGGAAACACTGCAGGAAATGCTGGAGAAACAGCAGAGAACAGAGGAAAAGAGAAAGCAGAAGGATGAGAGCAGATATTATCATTATAATAATGGAACGTCACCTTCAATTTCAGTATGGAACAGATAAAAAGCAATTGTGTGTGCTGCCCTTACCTGCTGGGCTGAGAGTTACCATCAGCAAAGCTGGGTCCAGGCAATGCAGGTTTCTGTTCCTTGCTGCTCTCATAAGAACCTATAAGACCCCATAAGAACCTATAAGACCCCATAAGAACCTATAAGACCCCACAAGAACCTATAAGACCCCACAAGAACCTATAAGACCCCATAGGGTTACCATAAGGACCCATAGGGTTACCATAAGGACCCATAGGGTTACCATAAGGACCCATGGAAGGCAGGACGTGATGATGGAGATCCTCATAGAAGGACACAGGGCTCATGGAAGGCAGGAGGTGATGATGGAGATCCTCATAGAAGGACACAGAGCTCATGGAGGGCAGGAGGTGATGATGGAGATCCTCATAGAAGGACACAGGGCTCATGGAAGGCAGGAGGTGATGATGGAGATCCTCATAGAAGGACCCAGGGCTCATGGAAGCAGGAGGTGATGATGGAGATCCTCATAGAAGGACCCAGGGATCATGGAAGGCAGGAGGTGACGATGGAGAACCAGTGTGACTTCACCAAGGGCAAATCCTCATTGACTGACCTCATAGACTTCTATGATGGCACTGATGCATCAGCAGATGAAGGAAGAGCTGCTGATATCATCTACTTAGACTTCACCAAGGCCTCTGATGCAGGACCCCACAGTGTCCTCATGTCCAAGTGATGAAGACACCGAGTGGATGGGAAGATGATGAGATGGATGAAGAACTGGCTGTAGAACCGAGTCCAGAGAGCAGCAGCCAATGGCTCCGTGTACAGATGGAGATGATGATGAACAGCGTCCCATAGCATCCAACATTGGGGCTGATACTCTGCAATATATGAGCATAGAATCAAATGACAATCAGCACTGAAGACCATCACGACCATCTCCATTCAACCCCCTGCTATGGGGACAGTCACCAACCACCACACCAAGGTCCCACAGCCTCAAACACCTCTAGGGATGGAGCATCCCAAAGTGACCCATAACACCCCCAAACCCTGCAATAAAGAAGAGATCGCTCACCCCATTGTGAAGGCTGAGCATCCATCCAAAGGAAGGAGGCTCTACATACAGCTCATTCTCATACCCATCCATAAGTGCTGTTAGGAGCAATCAAAAGGAGAAGACATCAGTCCAGTAATAAAGAAGAAATTCCTTACCCCATTGCAAAGCCAAAGACTCACCATAGACCCCAAAGGAAAGGATCTCCAAGCAGAGTCGCATCTCATATGGCATCCAGAGCTCGAAAGCAGCAGGAAGGAGAATCCACTACCCCCAATGCTCCCATAGGAGCACCGAGCTGGAACTGATGTTGCCCCCTGCCCTTCCCAGCCCTTAAATACCAATCAAGGAGGGGAGGAGCCAGGCTCCAACCAATCACAATCCACCCCTCAACAGCCCCCACCTGTGCCCATGGGGTGGGCCCCTCCCCTCAGCAGGTGCCCAATCAGGATGTTACATAACAGCCCCAATCAAGAACAAAAACAAAGCAGTAACAGGTGAATAATTACATTTATTTGTTCTTAAAGGGGAGGATTATGGATAGAGAAGAAACGACAGCACAGTATATGGACACAGGGGTCAGATCTCAGTGTCACAATGGGGTGACACTGTGGGCACCGCTCTGGGGTTGATGCTGGGGGGACGTTGGGATGATGGGGGGGTTATGGGGGGGGACATTGGAACGATGGGGGGTGATGGGGGCGATGATATCATTATATAATTGGGGTGATATAATAGAAATGTTTAGTCATGGTTGGAAGCCATGATGGGGCGGAGACACAGCAGTACAGCCCAAGTGCAGGCAACGCATCCGATTGGCTGCAGGGCTGGCTCCGCCCCCTCCTGGTGCTCATATAAGGGCTGGCACTGGGAGGCAGCAGGTATTTGCTGGAGCTCCTCGTTGTGGTCACATCTACCCACATGAAGAAGCTCTTCTGCTCTGTTGCTGCCTTGGACCAAGAGCTGCTGGATGGAGCCCCAGGACTTGGCTTCTCCACCATCACATTGCTCAGCCTAGAACAGCACTACAGGAGGTGAGAACACTCGGCTACAGAAAGGGAAAGGGGCCTCACTAAGGCAGAGGGTAAAAAAATTAAGAAAAGATGGGTAAGAGCAGAAGAAAATCCAAAAAAGCAGGGTTAAAATATAAGAAAACAAAAAAAAGCAGGGTTAGAGCGGAAGAAAACCAAGAAAAGACAAATTAGAGCAGCAGGAAAACCTAGAAAAGCAAGGTTAGATGGGAAGAAAACCAAGAAACAATAATTTAGAGTGGAAGAAAACAAAGACAAGACGGGTTAGAAAGAAAGAAAACCAAGAAAAGATGGGTTAGAAAGAAAGAAAACCAAGAAAAGAAGGGTATAGCAGAAGAAAACCAAGAAAAGAAGGGTTAGAGCGTAAGAAAACCAAGAAAAGACAGGTTAGAACGGCAGGAATCCAAGAAAAGCAGTGATAGAGCGGATGAAAACGAAGAAAAGCAGGGTTAGATTGGAAGAAATACAAGAAAAGCTGGGTTAGATTGGAAGAAATACAAGAAAAGCAGGGTTAGATTGGAAGAAATACAAGAAAAGCTGGGTTAGATTGGAAGAAATACAAGAAAAGCTGGGTTAAAGCAGAAGAAATACAAGAAAAGACGCGTTAGTGTGGAAGGAAACCACCTGGAATTGGGCAGTGGGGTGACGTGGGGGGAGGTGATGGTGATAATGGGGGTGATGGGGGTAATGGGGTGATGGTGATAATGGGGGTGATGGTGATAATGGGGGTGATGGAGGTAATGGGGTGATGGGGGTAATGGAGTGATGGGGGTAATGGGGTGATGGTGATAATGGGGTGATGGGGGTAATGGGGGTAATGGGGTGATGGGGGGGGGGGCAGCGATGTGGGCGGTGTGAGGGGAACGATGTTGGTGATGGTGGAGGCCCCAAATAACCCCGTACAGCCACATAGAGACACATAGAGATAAACAGCGCTTCATAGAAGCCCCACAGTGCCCCATAGAGCCCCACAGAGCCCCACAGAGCCCCATAGAAGCCCCATAGAGCCCCATAAAGCACCACAGAGCCCCACAGTGCCCCATAGAGCCCCATAAAAGCCCACAGAGCCCCATAGAAGCCCCATAGAGCCCCATAAAGCACCACAGAGCCCCACAGTGCCCCATAGAGCCCCATAAAAGCCCACAGAGCCCCATAGAAGCCCCATAGAGCCCCATAAAGCACCACAGAGCCCCATAAAGCACCACAGAGCCCCATAGAGCCCCATAGAAGCCCACAGAGCCCCACAGTGCCCCATAGAAGCCCCATAAAAGCCCCATAGAGCCCCATAAAGCACCACAGTGCCCCATAGAGCCCCATAGAAGCCCACAGTGCCCCATAGAAGCCCCATAGAGCCCCATAAAGCACCACAGAGCCCCATAGAGCCCCATAGAAGCCCACAGTGCCCCATAGAGCCCCATAGAAGCCCACAGAGCCCCACAGTGCCCCATAGTGCCCCATAGAAGCCCACAGAGCCCCACAGTGCCCCATAGTGCCCCATAGAAGCCCACAGAGCCCCATAGAGCCCCATAGAAGCCCACAGTGCCCCATAGAGCCCCATAGAAGCCCACAGTGCCCCACAGAGCCCCACAGAGCCCCACAGAGCACCACAGAGCCCCATAGAGCCCCATAGAAGCCCACAGTGCCCCATAGAAGCCCCATAGAGCCCCATAAAGCACCACAGAGCCCCACAGTGCCCCATAGAGCCCCATAGAAGCCCACAGAGCCCCATAGAAGCCCCATAAAGCCCCACAGTGTCCCGGCAAGTCCCGGGCGCCATTTTATAGTGAGGAATAGCGTCACTTCCGGCAAGGTGCATTGTGGGATATAACGCGGCATAACGTGGCAAATGGCGGTCGCCATTTTGGTCATGCGCAGTAGCGTCGCTTCCGGTATGCTGCATTGTGGGATATAACGCGGAATAACGTGGCAAATGGAGGTCGCCATTTTGATCATGCGCAGTAGCGCCGCTTCCGGTATGGTGCATTGTGGGATATAACGCGGCATAACGTGGCAATTGGCGGTCGCCATTTTGGTCATGCGCAGTAGCGTCGCTTCCGGTATGGTGCACTGTGGGATATAACGCGGCATAACGTGGCAATTGGAGGTCGCCATTTTGGTCATGCGCAGTAGCGTCGCTTCCGGTATGGTGCACTGTGGGATATAACGCGGCATAACGTGGCAATTGGAGGTCGCCATTTTGGTCATGCGCAGTAGCGTCGCTTCCGGTATGCTGCATTGTGGGATATAACGCGGCATATCGTGGCAATTGGCGGTCGCCATTTTGGTCATGCGCAGTAGCGTCGCTTCCGGCAAGGTGCATTGTGGGATATAACGCGGCATAACGTGGCATTTGGAGGTCGCCATTTTGATCATGCGCAGTAGCGTCACTTCCGGTATGGTGCATTGTGGGATATAACGCGGCATAACGTGGCAAATGGCGGTCGCCATTTTGGTCATGCGCAGAACATTACTTCCTGTATATTGCATTGTGGGATATAACGTGGCATTTGGCGGTCGCCATTTTGGTCATGCGCAGAACGTTACTTCCTGTATATTGCATTGTGGGATATAACGTGGCATGTAGCGGTCGCCATTTTGATCATGCGCAGTCGCTTCACTTCCGGCAAGGTGCATTGCGGGATATAACGCACACTGAGCCCCATAGAGACACACAGTGACGGTATAGGGGAACGCGGCGCCATGTTGGGGTGATAGTGGGTGATATTGGGGTGATAGGGGTGATATTGGGGTGATATTGGGGTGATAGTGGGACGATAGTGGTGATATTGGGGTGATAGGGGTGATATTGGGGTGATATTGAGGTGATAATGGTGATATAGGGGTGATATTGGGGTGATATTGATGATATTGGGGTGATATTGATGATATTGGGGTGATATTGAGGTGATAATGGTGATATAGGGTGATATTGGGTGATATTGGGGTGATAATGGTGATATTGGGGTGATATTGATGATATTGGGGTGATTCTAGGGGAATATTGGTGATATTGAGGTGATACTGGGGTGATAATGGTGATATAGGGGTGATATTGGGGTGATAGTGGGGTGATAATGGTGATATTGGGGTGATACTGGTGATATTGGGGTGATATTGGGGTGATAATGGTGATATTGTGGTTATACGGGGGTGATATTGGGGTGATATTGATGATATTGGGGTGATATTGGGGTGATATTGATGATATTGGGGTGATATTGGAGTGATATTGGGGTGATATTGGGGGATATTGGGGTGATAATGGTGATATAGGGGTGATAGGGGTGATAGTGGGGTGATAGTGGGGTGATATTGATGATATTGGGGTGATAATGGTGATATTGAGGTGATAATGATGATATTGGGGTGATAGTGGTGATATTGGGGTGATAATGGTGATATTGATGATATTGGGGTGATATTGATGATATTGGGGTGATTCTAGGGGAATATTGGTGATATTGAGGTGATAATGGTGATATAGGGGTGATATTGGGGTGATACTGGGGTGATACTGGTGATATTGGGGTGATATTGATGATATTGGGGTGATAATGGTTATATTGTGGTTATACTGGGGTGATATTGGGGTGATATTGATGATATTGGGGTGATTCTAGGGGAATATTGGTGATATTGAGGTGATATTGAGGTGATAATGGTGATATAGGGGTGATATTGGGGTGATATTGGTGTAATAGTGGTGATATTGGGGTGATAGTGGGGTGATATTGATGATATTGGGGTGATATTGGGGTGATATTGGGGTGATAGTGGTTATATTGTGGTTATACTGGGGTGATATTGGGGTGATATTGATGATATTGGGGTGATAATGGTGATATTGAGGTTATATTGGGGTGATATTGGTGTAATAGTGGTGATATTGGGGTGATAGTGGTTATATTGTGGTTATACTGGGGTGATATTGAGGTGATATTGATGATATTGGGGTGATATTGGGGTGATACGTGTGATATTGGGGTGATATTGGGACAATAGTGGTGATATTGGGGTGATACTGGTGATATTGGTGATATTGATGATATTGGGGTGATAGTGGGGTGATATTGATGATATTGGGGTGATTCTAGGGGAATATTGGTGATATTGAGGTGATATTGGTGATATTGGTGATATTGGGGTGATATTGGGGTGATATTGGTGATAGTGGGGCAATAGTGGGGTGATAGTGGTGATATTGATGATATTGGGGTGATACTGGTGATATTGGGGTGATAGTGGGGTGATACTGGTGATATTGAGGTGATATTGATGATATTGGGGTGATTCTAGGGGAATATTGGTGATATTGAGGTGATAGGGGTGATATTGGGGTGATATTGGGGTGATATTGATGATATTGGGGTGATACTTGTGATATTGGGGTGATAGGGGTTATATTGGGGTGATATTGACGTGATAATGGTGATATAGGGGTGATATTGGGGTGATATTGATGATATTGGGGTGATATTGGGGTGATAGTGGTTATATTGTGGTTATACTGGGGTGATATTGGGGTGATATTGATGATATGGGGGGTGATTCTAGGGGAATATTAGTGATATTGAGGTGATATTGGGTGATATTGGTGATATTGGGGTGATACTTGTGATATTGGGGTGATATTGGAGTGATATTGGGGTGATATTGATGATATTGGGGTGATATTGGGGTGATATTCATGATATTGAGGTGATAGTGGTGATACTGGGGTGATATTGAGGTGATACTGGTGATATTGAGGTGATATTGATGATATTGGGGTGATATTGGGATGATAGTGGTGATATTGAGGTGATATTGGGGTGATAATGGTGATATAGGGGTGATATTGGGGTGATATTGGGGTGATATTGGGGTGATATTGGTGTAATAGTGGTGATATTGGGGTGATAGGGGTGATATTGTGGTTATACTGGGGTGATATTGATGATATTGGGGTGATATTGGGGTGATAATGGTGATATTGAACTGACATCGGGGGATCAATGAGCTTTAATATCAATGAGGTTTAATGAGGTTTAATATCAATGAGGTTTAATATCAATGAGGTTTAATATCAATGAGGTTTAATATCAATGAGGTTTAATATCAATGGACGATGCTGGATTGACACCGAGGGCTGCCCCCCCCTTTATAGGCCACGCCCCCTCACAGCCCCCACCCCCTTTATAACCACGCCCCCCCCCCCGGCCCCACCCACTGGCTGAGATGGGGTTCACAGCGACGCTGCTGCTCCTGGGGCTCCTCCAAGGTATGGGGTCCAATAAGGGGGGCCAATAAGGGGGTCCAATAAGGGGGTGTAACATGGGGGTCCAACATGGGGGTCCAATAAGGGGGTCCAATAAGGGGGTCTAACATAGGGGTCCAATAAGGGGGTCCAACATGGGGGTCCAACATGGGGGTCCAATAAGGGGGTCCAACATGGGGGTCCAACATGGGGGTCCAATAAGGGGGTCCAATAAGGGGGTCCAATAAGGGGGTCCAACACGGGGGTCCAACATGGGGGTCTAACATGGGGGTCCAATAAGGGGGTCCAACATGGGGGTCCAATAAGGGGGTCTAACATGGGGGTCTAACATGGGGGTCCAACAAGGGGGTCCAATAAGGGGGTCTAACATGGGGGTCTAACATGGGGGTCCAACAAGGGGGTCCAATAAGGGGGTCTAACATGGGGGTCTAACATGGGGGTCCAACAAGGGGGTCCAATAAGGGGGGCCAACATGGGGGTCTAACATGGGGGTCCAACATGGGGGTCCAACATGGGGGTCCAATAAGGGGGTCTAACATGGGGGTCCAACATGGGGGTCCAACATGGGGGTCTAACATGGGGGTCCAACATGGGGGTCCAATAAGGGGGTCCAACATGGGGGTCTAACATGGGGGTCTAACATGGGGGTCCAATAAGGGGGTCTAACAAGGGGTCCAATAAGGGGGTCCAACATGGGGGTCCAACATGGGGGTCCAATAAGGGGGTCCAACACGGGGGTCCAACATGGGGGTCCAATAAGGGGCCCAACATGGGGGTCCAACATGGGGGTCCAACACGGGGGTCCAACATGGGGGTCCAACATGGGGGTCCAACATGGGGGTCCAATAAGGGGGGCCAACATGGGGGTCCAACACGGGGGTCCAACATGGGGGTCCAACATGAGGGTCCTGTGGGGCTGGGGAGAGTCCCGGGGGGTCTTTGGAGTCAGGAGGAGTAGTGGGCTCAGGGGGGTCAGGAGGGAATGGGGTGCTGGGAGGGCTGTGGGGTTGGGGGGGGGGACACTTATGGGGCTGGGGGAGATCCAGGAGGGGGCCCTGAGTGGTCGTTCAGGTTGGGGGCTGTGGGGCTGAAGGGGCCCTATGGGGCCAGGGGCTCCTACGGGGCTTTTGGGGTCAGGGTCGTGGGGGGGGCACGGGGGAAGTCCCGGATGTTTGGGGGTCTTTGGGCGCCTGGGTCCCCAAATCTGGGTCCGGGGGGGCAGTGGGGTCTGGAGTTGGGTGGATCCCAATGGGGGGATTGGGGTTCCTCTATGGGTCAGGGGCGCTATGGGGTGATGTGGGGCATTTTGGGGGGGGTCCCAAAGGGAACATTGGGGGGGTATTAAAAGCATTTGGGGAAGGAAGAGGTTCTGGGGCCAGGTTGGGGGATTTTGGGTCTTGTGGGGCCCCAAAATAACATCGGTCCCCAGAGACCCCTGGATGTGGGGAACCGAAACCCAAAGGGGGGGGGGGGAGGCGCAGATGTTCGGGGCGGGGGGTGGGAGGGGCTGGTTTTAATTATCTTGGGGACTCTCCCCAAATTAACCCCAAATTTTGGAGTCCCCTTCCCCATATTAGACCCCCCAACATTCGGACTCCCCCACCTGCCCCCCTATTTGGGTCCCCACACCCATTTTAGTTACCCCCCCCCTTAATTTTGGGTCCCTGGCCCCATATGAACCCCAACCCCCCCCATTTGGACCCCCCTCACCCCATATGACCCCCTCCCCATATGACCCCCCTCCAATTTGGACCCCCGTCACCCCATATAACCCCACCCCATATGAACCCCCCCCCCCCATTTGGACCCCCCTCACCCCATATAACCCCCACCCCATATGACCCCCACCCCATATAACCCTCACCCCATATGACCTCCCCCAATTTGGACCCCCCTCACCCCATATAACCCCCTCCCTCATATGACCCCCCCTCACCCCATATAACCCCCACCCCATATAACCCCCCCCCAATTTGGACCCCCCTCACCCCATATAACCCCCACCCCATATGACCCCCCCCAATTTGGACCCCCCTCACCCCATATAACCCCCACCCCATATGACCCCCCCCAATTTGGACCCCCCTCACCCCATATAACCCCCACCCCATATAACCCCCACCCCATATGACCCCCCCTCACCCCATATGACCCCCACCCCATATGACCCCCCCCAATTTGGACCCCCCTCACCCCATATGACCCCCACCCCATATGACCCCCCTTAACATTAACCCCCTCCCCCTATTTCCAGGCTCCTCCCCCACATCTCCCCCCCCCATTTCCCCCCCCTGTTCCTCCACCCCCCCTCAATTCCCCCCCCCTCCCCCCCCCTCCCGCCCCCCCCCCCATTTTCTCACCGTCTCCTCGTTCCCGGACGCCGCCCCCCCCCCCTCGTGCCCGTCCCTTGTTCCCGTGGGTCGCGTCCCCACGTCGCTGTGGGTCCCTGTGGGGCAGCGCGTCACCCTTCAATGTCCCCATAACCGACCCGGTGCCAACGTCACCTGGTTCCGGTTCGGCGCCGTGGGTCGGGTCGGGGACATGGAGGACGATGGGGCGGAAACGACGAAGGACGGAACCGAGCTGGTGCTGAGCGGAACCGGAGCGAAACGGGCCGGGGTGTTGTACTGCCGGGTCAGAGACGGGAACAGCAACGGGGCGTCGTGTGGGACCTTCGTGAGAGTGAGAGGTGAGGGGGACAGGGGGGGAATAATGGGGCAATGGGGGCAATGGGGGCAATGGGGACAATGGGGGCAATGGGGGCAATGGGGACAATGGGGACAATGGGGACAATGGGGACAATGGGGGCAATGGGGGTAGTGGGGACAATGGGGACAATGGGGACAATGGGGACAATGGGGGCAGTGGGGGCAATGGGGGCAATGGGGACAGGGATGGGAATGGGGACAATGGGGACAATGGGGACAATGGGGGCAATGGGGGCAGTGGGGGCAATGGGGACAATGGGGGCAATGGGGACAATGGGGGCAATGGGGGCAATGGGGGCATGGGGGCAGTGGGGGCAATGGGGACAATGGGGGCAATGGGGGCAATGGGGGCAATGGGGACAATGGGGGCAATGGGGGCAGTGGGGGCAGTGGGGGCAATGGGGGCAATGGGGACAATGGGGGCAATGGGGCAATGGGGGCAATGGGGGCAATGGGGGCAATGGGGACAGGGATGGCAATGGGGGCAATGGGGACAATGGGGGCAATGGGGGCAATGGGGGCAGTGGGGGCAATGGGGGCAATGGGGACAATGGGGGCAGTGGGGGCAGTGGGGACAATGGGGGCAATGGGGGCAATGGGGACAGGGATGGCAATGGGGGCAATGGGGACAATGGGGACAATGGGAGCAATGGGGGCAATGGGGACAATGGGAGCAATGGGGACAATGGGGGGCAATGGGGGCAATGGGGACAATGGGGACAATGGGGGCAATGGGGGCAATGGGGACAGGGATGGCAATGGGGGCAATGGGGGCAATGGGGACAATGGGGACAATGGGGGCAATGGGGGCAATGGGGGCAATGGGGACAAAGGGGGCAATGGGGGCAATGGGGACAATGGGGACAATTGGGGCAATGGGGGCAATAGGGGCAATGGGGCAATGGGGACAATGGGGACAATTGGGGCAATGGGGGCAATGGGGACAGTGGGGGCAATGGGGGCAATGGGGACAATGGGGGCAATGGGGGCAGTGGAGGCAATGGGGGCAGGGATGGGAATGGGGGCAATGGGGACAATGGGGACAATGGGGGCAGGGATGGGAATGGGGGCAATGGGGACAATGGGGACAATGGGGACAATGGGGGCAATGGGGACAGGGATGGGAATGGGGGCAATGGGGACAATGGGGACAATGGGGGCAATGGGGACAATGGGGGCAATGGGGGCAATAGGGGCAATGGGGGCAATGGGGGCAATGGGGACAATGGGGGCAATGGGGACAATGGGGACAATGGGGGCAATGGGGACAATGGGGACAATGGGGGCAATGGGGCCATGGGGACAGGGATGGCAATGGGGGCAATGGGGACAATGGGGACAATGGGGACAATGGGGACAATGGGGACAATGGGGACAATGGGGGCAATGGGGGCAATAGGGGCAATGGGGGCAATGGGGGCAATGGGGACAGGGATGGGAATGGGGACAATGGGGACAATGGGGGCAATGGGGGCAGCGATGGCAATGGGGACAATGGGGGCAATGGGGACAATGGGGGCAATGGGGGCAATGGGGGCAATGGGGGCAGGGATGGCAATGGGGGCAATGGGGACAATGGGGGCAATGGGGGCAGCGATGGCAATGGGGACAATGGGGGCAATGGGGACAATGGGGGCAATGGGGGCAATGGGGACAATGGGGACAATGGGGGCAATGGGGACAATGGGGGCAATGGGGACAATGGGGACAATGGGGACAATGGGGGCAATGGGGGCAATGGGGACAATGGGGACAGCGGGGCCATTGATCCCATTGGGGACACTGGGTCGCATTGATCCCATTAATGACACTGGGTCCCATTGATGACACTGGGTCCATTGAGGACACTGGATCCATTCATCCCATTGATGACACTGTTCCCATTGCTCCCATTGATGACACTGGGTCCCATTGATCCCATTGTTCCCATTGATCCCATTGTTCCCATTGATCCCATTGCCCCCATTGCTCCCATTGTTCCCATTGTTCCCATTGCCCCCATTGTTCCCATTGTTCCCATTGTCCCCATTGATCCCATTGTTCCCATTGTCCCCATTGATCCCATTGTTCCCATTGTCCCCATTGCCCCCATTGATCCCATTGTCCCCATTGCCCCCATTGCTCCCATTGCTCCCATTGTTCCCATTGATCCCATTGCCCCCATTGTTCCCATTGTTCCCATTGTCCCCATTGCTCCCATTGCCCCCATTGTTCCCATTGCTCCCATTATTCCCATTGTTCCCATTGATCCCATTATTCCCATTGCCCCCATTGCTCCCATTGATCCCATTGTTCCCATTATCCCCATTGATCCCATTGCCCCCATTGTTCCCATTGCTCCCATTGCCCCCATTGTTCCCATTGATCCCATTGATCCCATTGTTCCCATTGTTCCCATTGTTCCCATTGTTCCCATTGTTCCCATTGATCCCATTGCCCCCATTGCCCCCATTGATCCCATTGTTCCCATTGATCCCATTGTTCCCCCAGACTCGGCCCCGTCGCGGTTCCTGTCGCTGTCGGACCGGACCAAGAACCGGCTGCTGGCAGTTCAGGGGTCGCTGCTGCTGCTCTGTGCTGCGGGGCCGGGGCTGCTGCTGCTGCTCAGGGTGGGGGCGCGTCCTGCATCCCCATAGTGACCCATAGTGACCCATAGTGACCCATAGTGACCCATAGTGACCCCATAGTGCCCCATAGTGCCCCCATAGTGACCCTATATCCTGTATCCCCATAGCGCCCCCATAGGGCCCCATAGTGACCCTATATCCTGCATCCCCATAGTGTCCCCATAGTGCCCCCATAGTGCCTCCATAGTGACCCTATATCCTATATCCCCATAGTGCCCCCATAGTGTGCCCATAGTGCCCCATAGTGACCCTATATCCTATATCCCCATAGTGCCCCCATAGTGACCCCATAGTGTGCCCATAGTGACCCTATATCCCCATAGTGCCCCCCAGTGTCCCCATAGTGTCCCCATAGTGCCCCCATAGTGTGCCTATATCCCATATCCCCATAGTGCCCCCATAGTGACCCTATATCCTGTATCCCCATAGTGCCCCCATAGTGCCCCCATAGTGACCCTATATCCTGCATCCCCATAGTGCCCCCATAGTGTGCCCATAGTGACCCATAGTGCCCCCATAGTGTGCCCATATCCCCATAGTGCCCCCATAGTGACCCTATATCCTGCATCCCCATAGTGACCCCATAGTGACCCTATATCCTATATCCCCATAGTGTGCCCATATCCCCATAGTGTGCCCATAGCCCCATAGTGACCCTATATCCCATATCCCCATCTTGCCCCGTCCTCGTGTCCCCCCTCCCCACATCATCTGTCCCCATTTTCCCCCCGTCCCCACAGAAGCGCTGGGCCAACGAGCGGCTGCTGCAGGGCAAGAAGAGCCTGGGGGAGGAGGAGAACCTCTATGAGGTGACATGGGGGACACGGGGTGGCCATGGGGCCCTTATGAGGCCATGGGACTCTTATGGGGCCATGGGACCCTTATGGGACCCTTATGGGGCCATGGGACTCTTATGGGGCCATGGGACCCTTATGGGACCCTTATGGGGCTATGGGACTCTTACGGGGCCATGGGACTCTTATGGGGCCATGGGACCCTTATGGGATCCTTATGGGGCCATGGGACTCTTATGGGGCCATGGGACCCTTATGGGACCCTTATGGGGCCATGGGACTCTTATGGGGCCATGGGACCCTTATGGGACCCTTATGGGGCCATGGGACTCTTATGGGGCCATGGGACCCTTATGGGACCCTTATGGGGCTATGGGACTCTTACGGGGCCATGGGACTCTTATGGGGCCATGGGACCCTTATGGGATCCTTATGGGGCCATGGGACTCTTATGGGGCCATGGGACCCTTGTGGGGCCCTTATGGGGCCATGGGACCCTTATGGGACCCTTATGGGGCCATGGGACCCTTATGGGACCCTTATGGGGCCATGGGACCCTTGTGGGGCCCTTATGGGGCCATGGGACCCTTATGGGACCCTTATGGGACCCTTATGGGGCCATGGGACCCTTATGGGGCCCTTATGGGGCCATGGGACCCTTATGGGACCCTTATGGGGCCATGGGACCCTTGTGGGGCCCTTATGGGGCCATGGGACCCTTATGGGACCCTTATGGGACCCTTATGGGGCCACGGGACCCTTATGGGACCCTTATGGGGCCATGGGACCCTTATGGGGCCCTTATGGGGCCATGGGACCCTTATGGGGCCCTTATGGGGCCATGGGACTCTTATGGGGCCATGGGACCCTTGTGGGGCCCTTATGGGGCCATGGTACCCTTATGGGACCCTTATGGGGCCATGGGACTCTTATGGGACCCTTATGGGGCCACGGGACCCTTATGGGACCCTTATGGGGCCATGGGACTCTTATGGCACCCTTATGGGGCCATGGGACCCTTGTGGGGCCCTTATGGGGCCATGGGACCCTTGTGGGGCCCTTATGGGGCCATGGGACCCTTATGGGGCCCTTATGGGGCCATGGGACCCTTATGGGACCCTTATGGGGCCATGGGACTCTTATGGGGCCATGGGACCCTTGTGGGGCCCTTATGGGGCCATGGGACTCTTATGGGGCCATGGGACCCTTATGGGACCCTTATGGGGCCATGGGACTCTTATGGGGCCCTTATGGGGCCATGGGACCCTTATGGGACCCTTATGGGGCCCTTATGGGGCCATGGGACCCTTATGGGGCCATGGGACCCTTATGGGACCCTTATGGGATCCTTATGGGGCCATGGGACCCTTATGGGGATCCTTATGGGGCCCTTACAGGGCCATGGGGCCCTTATGGGACCCTTATGGGGCCATTATGGGGCCATGGGACCCTTATGGGACCCTTATGGGGCCATGGGACCCTTATGGGACCCTTATGGGGCCATGGGACCCTTGTGGGGCCCTTATGGGGCCATGGGACTCTTATGGGGCCATGGGACCCTTGTGGGGCCCTTATGGGGCCATGGGACTCTTATGGGGCCATGGGACCCTTATGGGGCCCTTATGGGGCCATGGGACTCTTATGGGACCCTTATGGGACCCTTATGGGGCCCTTATGGGGCCATGGGACCCTTATGGGGCCCTTATGGGGCCATGGGACCCTTATGGGACCCTTATGGGGCCATGGGACCCTTATGGGACCCTTATGGGGCCATGGGACCCTTATGGGACCCTTACGGGGCCATGGGACTCTTATGGGGCCATGGGACCCTTATGGGGCCCTTATGGGGCCATGGGACCCTTATGGGACCCTTATGGGGCCATGGGACCCTTATGGGGCCCTTGTGGGGCCATGGGACCCTTATGGGACCCTTATGGGGCCATGGGACTTGTATGGGGCCATGGGACTCTTATGGGACCCTTATGGGGCCCTTATGGGGCCATGGGACCCTTATGGGACCCTTATGGGGCCATGGGACTCTTATGGGGCCATGGGACCCTTATGGGGCCCTTATGTGGCGGCTGTTCGCAGGGCCTGGACGTGACGCAGTGCTCCATGTACGAGGACATCTCCCACCGCCCCCAACCCACGTACCAGGACGTGGGGCCACGCGGGGACGGCGCCGTGGGGCTGGAGAAACCGTGATATGGGGGGGGTCCTGTCACAGCATGGGGTCAATAAAGAGCTCTATGGGCTGGACTGGTTCCTATGGGCTGTACTGGTTCCTATGGGTCCATATGGGTTGTACTGGTTCCTATGGGTCCATATGGGTTGTACTGGTTCCTATGGGTCCTTATGGGTTGTACTGGTTCCTATGGGTCCATATGGGTCCATACTGGTTGTACTGGTTCCTATGGGTCCTTATGGGTCCATACTGGTTCCTATGGGTCCATATGGGTTGTACTGGTTCCTATGGGTCCATGTGGGTCCATACTGGTTCCTATGGGTCCTTATGGGCTGGACTGGTTCCTATGGGTCCTTATGGGTCCATACTGGTTCCTATGGGTCCTTATGGGTTGTACTGGTTCCTATGGGTCCATATGGGCTGTACTGGTTCCTATGGGTCCATATGGGTCCATATGGGTTGTACTGGTTCCTATGGGTCCATATGGGTCCATACTGGTTCCTATGGGTCCATATGGGTCCATATGGGTTGTACTGGTTCCTATGGGTCCATATGGGTTGTACTGGTTCCTATGGGTCCATGTGGGTCCATATGGGTCCATATGGGTTGTACTGGTTCCTATGGGTCCATATGGGTCCATACTGGTTCCTATGGGTCCATATGGGTCCATATGGGTTGTACTGGTTCCTATGGGTCCATATGGGTCCATATGGGTCCATACTGGTTGTACTGGTTCCTATGGGTCCATATGGGTCCATACTGGTTGTACTGGTTTCTATGGGTCCATATGGGTCCATATGGGTTGTACTGGTTCCTATGGGTCCATATGGGTCCATACTGGTTGTACTGGTTCCTATGGGTCCATATGGGTCCATACTGGTTGTACTGGTTCCTATGGGTCCATATGGGTCCATATGGGTTGTACTGGTTCCTATGGGTCCATATGGGTCCATATGGGTCCATACTGGTTCCTATGGGTCCACGTGGGTCCATATGGGTCCATATGGGTTGTACTGGTTCCTATGGGTCCATGTGGGTCCATACTGGTTCCTATGGGTCCATATGGGTTGTACTGGTTCCTATGGGTCCATATGGGCTGTACTGGTTCCTATGGGTCCATATGGGTTGTACTGGTTCCTATGGGTCCATGTGGGTCCATATGGGTCCATACGGGTTGTACTGGTTCCTATGGGTCCATATGGGTCCATATGGGTTGTACTGGTTCCTATGGGTCCATATGGGTCCATACTGGTTCCTATGGGTCCATGTGGGTCCATATGGGTCCATATGGGCTGTACTGGTTCCTATGGGTCCATATGGGTTGTACTGGTTCCTATGGGTCCATGTGGGTCCATATGGGTCCATACTGGTTGTACTGGTTCCTATGGGTCCATATGGGTCCATACTGGTTGTACTGGTTCCTATGGGTCCATATGGGTCCATATGGGTTGTACTGGTTCCTATGGGTCCATATGGGTCCATATGGGTCCATATGGGTCCATACTGGTTGTACTGGTCCCTATGGGTCCATACTGGGAGGTGCCCCCCCCCAATGCAGGTGCTGCTCTCAGTTCCCTTTTCTGACCCCCCATAATGGGGGAAGTGGGAGGAAATGGGGGGGGGAGGAAATGGGGGGGAGCAGGGGCCCATTTTGGGTCAGATTCTGCCCTTTTGGGCCCATTTTGGGTCAGAATCTGCCCTTTTTGGGCCCGTTTTGGGTCAGATTCTGCCCTTTTGGGGCCCATTTTGGGTCAGAATCTGCCCTTTTTGGGCCCATTTTGGGTCAGAATCTGCCCTTTTTGGGCCCATTTTGGGTCAGATTCTGCCCTTTTTGGGCCCATTTTGGGTCAGAATCTGCCCTTTTTGGGCCCATTTTGGCCGCTTTAAGAACCAGCCGACTCGTTTTGGGCTCAAATGCAGCGATTTGGGGCAAGTTCCCCGTTTAATTGCTAAAATTCCCCATTTTGGGGATAAATGCACCAAATTTGGGGCAAAATCTCCATTTTTGGGGATTTTTCCCCCCACTTTGGGGCCAAAATACAAAATTTGGGATCAAAATTCCCCAATTTGGGGCAAAACCTCCCAAATTTGGGGCAAAATCCTCCTATTTTGGGCTCAAATCTGCCATTTCGGGGCAGAAATGGCCATTTTGGGGACAAACGCCCCAATTTGGGGCAGAATCTCCAATTTTTGGTCACTTTCCCCAATTCTGGGCCAAATCTGCCCATTTTTGGGGTCATTATTCCCCAATTTGGGGCAAAACTGCCATTTTTTGGGAAACCTCTGGGGACAAAGGGCACAAATTTGGGGCCAATTCCCTCAATTTGGGGCAAAATCCCCATTTCTGAGCTCTAAAATCGCCTGATTTGGGGCCAAAAAGCTCCAATTTGGGGCTCTGCATAAATTATGCAAATCACCCTTATTATAATGAGCTCAGTGGGAGGGGCTACACAGTAGCCCCGCCCCTTTGGGGGGGGGGGGCTCTTAAAGGAGCCGCGCTCCAATATTCAGTGGGATCCAGATGCCCCAAAACCGCCCAATTTTTGGGGCTCTTCCACTGGAATTGATGAGTTTCATGGAAACTGATGGTGGAGGAGACGGAGCCGATGGAGAGAAACCCGCCCCCTGCCCCGAAAATGAGCGATTTCACTGAAATCACACCAAAATGGCGTTGGGGGGGGGGGGGGGGGGGTGATGACGTCACTGCTGGGGGTCCCCCCGATGACGTCACTGCTGGGGGTCCCCCCGATGACGTCACAGCTGGGGGTCCCCCCGATGACGTCACAGCTGGGGGTTCCCCCGTGATGACGTCACAGCTGGGGGTTCCCCCCGATGACGTCACAGCTGGGGGTCCCATGTGATGACGTCACTGCTGGGGGTCCCCCCGATGACGTCACAGCTGGGGGTCCCCCGTGATGACGTCACAGCTGGGGGTCCCATGTGATGACGTCACAGCTGGGGGTTCCCCCGATGACGTCACAGCTGGGGGTTCCCCTGTGATGACGTCACAGCTGGGGGTCCCCCCGATGATGTCACAGCTGGGGGTTCCCCCGTGATGATGTCACAGCTGGGGGTCCCCCCGATGACGTCACTGCTGGGGGTCCCCCCGATGACGTCACAGCTGGGGGTTCCCCCGTGATGACGTCACAGCTGGGGGTTCCCCCGTGATGACGTCACTGCTGGGGGTTCCCTCGATGACGTCACAGCTGGGGGTCCCCCCGATGACGTCACAGCTGGGGGTTCCCCCGTGATGACGTCACAGCTGGGGGTTCCCCCGTGATGACGTCACTGCTGGGGGTCCCCCCGATGACGTCACAGCTGGGGGTCCCCCCGATGACATCACAGCTGGGGGTCCCATGTGATGACGTCACAGCTGGGGGTTCCCCCCGATGACGTCACTGCTGGGGGTCCCCCCGTGATGACGTCACTGCTGGGGGTCCCCCCGATGACATCACTGCTGGGGGTCCCATGTGATGACGTCACAGCTGGGGGTCCCCCCGATGACGTCACTGCTGGGGGTCCCCCCGATGACGTCACAGCTGGGGGTCCCCCCATGATGACGTCACAGCTGGGGGTTCCCCCGTGATGACGTCACTGCTGGGGGTCCCCCCGTGATGACGTCACTGCTGGGGGTCCCCTGTGATGATGTCACAGCTGGGGGTCCCCCCGATGACGTCACTGCTGGGGGTCCTCTGATGATGTCACAGCTGGGGGTTCCCCCTTGATGACGTCACAGCTGGGGGTCCCCCCATGATGACCTCACTGCTGGGGGTCCCCCCATGATGACGTCACTGCTGGGGGTCCCCCCGTGATGACGTCATGGGGGGGCGGCGCGTGGAGCGGCGGCGCTTCAGGAGGAGCCGGAGCTGCAGAATTTTGGGGTGAAAAAGGGGAATTTTGGGTCAAACGGGGCGAGTTGGGGGGATTCGGGGACGGGAAATGGGGGTTTGGGGGGAAATAGGGGGATTTTGGGTTAAATAAATGGGATTTTGGGTTAAATAAATGGGATTTTGGGGTTAAATAAATGGGATTTTGGGGTTAAATGGGATTTTGGGTTAAATAAATGGGATTTTGGGTTAAATAAATGGGATTTTGGGGTTAAATAAATGGGATTTTGGGGTTAAATGGGATTTTGGGTTAAATAAATGGGATTTTGGGTTAAATAAATGGGATTTTGGGGTTAAAATATTGGGGATTTGGGTTAAAGGAGTGGGATTTTGGGGTTAAATAAATGGGATTTTTGGGTTAAATAAATGGGATTTTGGGTTAAATAAATGGGATTTATGGGTTAAATAAATGGGATTTGGGGTTAAATAAATGGGATTTGGGGTTAAATAAATGGGATTTTGGGTTAAATAAATGGGATTTTTGGGTTAAATAAATGGGATTTTGGGGTAAATAAATGGGATTTTGGGGTTAAAATAGTGGGGATTTGGGTTAAAGGGGTGGGATTTTGGGTTAAATAAATGGGATTTTGGGTTAAATAAATGGGATTTGGGGGTTAAATAAATGGGATTTTGGGGTTAAAATAAATGGGATTTATGGGTTAAAATAGTGGGGATTTGGGGTTAAATAAATGGGATTTTTGGGGTTAAATAAATGGGATTTTGGGGTTAAATAAATGGGATTTTGGGTTAAATAAATGGGATTTGGGGTTAAATAAATGGGATTTTGGGGTTAAAATATTGGGGATTTGGGTTAAAGGAGTGGGATTTTGGGTTAAATAAATGGGATTTTGGGTTAAATAAATGGGATTTTGGGTTAAATAAATGGGATTTTTGGGTTAAATAAATGGGATTTGGGGTTAAATAAATGGGATTTTGGGTTAAATAAATGGGATTTTGGGTTAAATAAATGGGATTTTGGGGTTAAATAAATGGGATTTTGGGTTAAATAAATGGGATTTTGGGGTTAAATAAATGGGATTTTGGGTTAAATAAATGGGATTTGGGGTTAAATAAATGGGATTTTGGGGTTAAATAAATGGGATTTTGGGGTTAAATAAATGGGATTTTGGGGTTAAAGGAGTGGGATTTTTGGGTTAAAATAGTGACATTTTGGGTCCAGATGTGAGATTTTTGGGTTCAGATGCTGGGATTTGGGCTAAAATAGTGACATTTAGAGTCCAGATGTGGGGGTTTGGGCTAAAGGAGTGGGATTTTTGGGTTAAATAGTGGGGATTTGGGTTAAAATAGTGGGATTTTGGGTCCAGATGTGGCATTTTTGGGTCCAGATGTGGGGATTTGGGTTAAAATAGTGGCATTTTGGGTTCAGATGTGGCATTTTTGGGTCCAGATCTGTTATTTTTGGGTCCATATGAAGGATTTTGGGGTCCAGATCTGGTATTTTTGGGCTCAGATCTGTTATTTTTGGGTCCATATGAAGGATTTTTGGGCTCAGATCTGTTGTTTTTGGGCTCATTTGTGTTATTTTGGGCTCAGATCTGTTATTTTTGGGCTCAGATCTGTCATTTTTGGGTGTTCCCACCTGCTCTCCCTGTTCCCCCGGTGGCAGCAGCGCTCGTGGCCGCTGATTCTCCACGTTGGGCAGCGCCGGATCCGCCCCGTGTCGCAGCAGCAGCTTCAGCAGCGCCACCTGCTGCCCCCCCCGCAGCGCTGCAGCCATGTGCAGGGCGGACTGACCGTGAGCCTGCGGGGACACGGTGTGACCCATACCTGCCCCATAACCAACCCATAACCACCCATAGCCTATGGGGGAACAATGGGGACAGTTTGACCCACTGCCACCCCATAACCGCCCCATAACCAACCCATAACCACCCCATAACCACCCCATACCTGCCCCATAACCGCCCCATACCCACCCCATACCCGCCCCATACCTGCCCCATACCCACCCCATAACCACCCCATAACCACCCCATAACCACCCCATAACCACCCCATACCTGCCCCATAACCACCCCATACCCACCCCATAACCGCCCCATAACCGCCCCATACCTGCCCCATACCCACCCCATAACCACCCCATACCTGCCCCATACCCGCCCCATAACCACCCCATACCTGCCCCATACCCGCCCCATAACCGCCCCATACCTGCCCCATAACCGCCCCATAACCACCCCATACCCACCCCATAACCACCCCATACCCGCCCCATAACCACCCCATAACCACCCCATACCTGCCCCATAACCGCCCCATAACCACCCCCTACCTGCCCCATAACCACCCCATAACCACCCCATAACCGCCCCATAACCACCCCATACCTGCCCCATACCCACCCCATACCCACCCCATACCCGCCCCATAACCGCCCCATAACCACCCCATAACCACCCCATAACCACCCCATAACCACCCCATAACCACCCCATAACCGCCCCATAACTGCCCCATAACCACCCCATACCTGCCCCATAACTGCCCCATAACCAACCCATAGCCTGTGGGGACAATGGGGACACGGTGTGACCCATAGCTGCCCCATAACCAACCCATAACTGCCCCATAACCACCCCATAACCGCCCCATAGCCACCCCACAGCCACCCCATAGCCTATGGGGGAACAACGGGGACACGGTGTGACCCACGGCCACCCCATAACCGCCCCATAACCGCCCCATAACCAACCCATAGCCTGTGGGGAAACAACAGGGACAGTGTGACCCATAACCGCCCCATAACCACCCCATAGCCTATGGGGGAACAATGGGGACAGTGTGACCCACAGCCACCCCACAACCACCCCACGGCCACCCCATAACCACCCCATATCTGCCCCATAACCACCCCATACCTGCCCCATAACCACCCCATACCTGCCCCATAACCGCCCCATAACTGCCCCATAACCGCCCCATACCTGCCCCATACCCACCCCATAACCACCCCATACCTGCCCCATAACCCCCCCATAACCGCCCCATACCTGCCCCATACCTGCCCCATAACCACCCCATACCCACCCCATGGCCACTCCATATCTGCCCCATACCCATCCCATACCTGCCCCATAACCACCCCATACCTGCCCCATAACCACCCCATACCCACCCCATAACCACCCCATACCTGCCCCATAACCACCCCATAACCACCCCACACCCACCTGCATGTTGACCAGCCGGGCCCCCCCCCGGGGCTGGCGCAGGAGGAGCTGGGCCAGGCCGAGGTTCCCCCCCCTGACTGCGATGTGCAGCGGGGTCAGGCTGCTCTTGGAGTCCTGTGGGGTGGGACGGAACTTGTGGGGCGCCCCATAGGGACGGACAGACACAGGGAGACACAGACCCACAGAGCACAAAGGAGCCCCATAGAGACTCATAGGGACACAGAGATTCCATGAAGACACATAGAGACCCCACTGGGACCCATAAGAAGACATAGAGACCCTATAGAGACCCTATAGAGACCCACAGATCCCATACAGACCCCATAGGGTCACACAGATCCCATACTGACCCCACAGACCCCATAGGGACACACAGAGACCCACAGATCCCATACAGACCCCAAAGACCCATATATCCCATAAAGACCCCAGGGACCCCATAGGGACACACAGAGACCCCCAGATCCCATACAGACCCCATAGGGACACAGAGATCCCATACAGACCCCATAGGGTCACACAGATCCCATACAGACCCCACAGACCCCATAGAGACACACAGAGACCCCCAGATCCCATACAGACCCCATAGGGTCACACAGACCCCATACAGACCCCATACAGACCCCATAGGGACACAGAGATCCCATACAGACCCCATACAGACCCCACAGACCCCATACAGACCCCATAGGGTCCCACAGACCCCATACAGACCCCATAGGGACACAGAGATCCCACACAGACCCCATACAGACCCCACAGACCCCATACAGACCCCATAGGGTCCCACAGACCCCATACAGACCCCATAGCCCCCCATAGCCCCCCATAGCCCCCCATTGCCCCCGTACCCACCTGGCAGCCGGGGTCTGCCCCCATACTGAGCAGGATCTGGACGCAGCGCAGTCGAATTTGGGGGGTGGGATTTTGGGGTCCCCCCCCCCCCCCCCAGAGCAGCCGTGTGGGCCAGGGCAGCGCAGTGCAGCGGGGTCTGACCTGGGGAATGCCCCAAAAACGGCCGGTTTCACCCCAAATCCAATGGAAACCCCCCCCCCCCCCCCCCCAATGGGGGACCCCCCCCCAAATCCCACCCCAAAGAATCCCCTATAAATCCCCCCCACCTTCATAGTTTCTGGCCTCCACGTTCACAGGGACCCCCGACGTCAGCACGGCCTGGGGGGAAACGGGGGGTGAATTTGGGGTCCCTATAGGGCACTTATGGGGTTTTGGGGTCCCTATAGGGCAGTTATGGGGTCCCATCCCTATGGGGCACTTATGGGGTCCCTATAGGGCACTTATGGGGTTTTGGGGTCCCTATAGGGCACTTATGGGGTCCCATCCCTATGGGGCACTTATGGGGTCCCTTTCCCCCCATAGGGCACTTATCGGGTCCCTATATGGCAGTTATGGGGTCTCTTTTTCCCCCATAGGGCACTTATGGGGTCCCATCCCTATAGGGCACTTATAGGGTCCCTTTCCCCCTATAAGGCAGTTATGGGGTCCCTATAGGGCACTTATGGGGTCCCTTTACCCCCCATAGGGCACTTATAGGGCCCCTTTCCCCCCATAGGGCAGTTTTGGGGTCCCTATATGGCAGTTATGGGATCCCTTTCCCCCTATAGGGCACTTATGGGGTTTTGGGGTCCCTATAGGGCACTTATGGGGTCCCTATATGGCAGTTATGGGGTCCCTTTCCCCCCCTATAGGGCAGTTATGGGGTCCCTATCTGGCACTTATGGGGTCCCTTTCCCCCTATAGGGCACTTATGGGGTTTTGGGGTCCCTATATGTCAGTTATGGGGCCCCTTTTCCCCCCATAAGGCAGTTATGGCGTCCCTATGGGGCACTTATGGGGTCCCTCTCCCCCCTATAGGGCACTTATGGGGTCCCATCCCTATGGGGCACTTATATGGTCCCTTTCCCCCCCATAGGCCAGTTATGTGGTCCCATCCCTATGGGGCACTTATGGGGTTTTGGGGTCCCTATATGTCAGTTATGGGGTCCCTTTCCCCCCATAGGGCACTTATAGGGCCCATTTTCCCCCATAGGGCACTTATGGGGTCCCTATATGTCAGTTATGGGGTCCCTTTCCCCCCCATAGGGCACTTATAGGGCCCATTTTCCCCCATAGGGCACTTATGGGGTCCCTATATGTCAGTTATGGGGTCCCTTTCCCCCCCATAGGGCACTTATAGGGCCCATTTTCCCCCATAGGGCAC
The DNA here is from genome assembly GCF_054131305.1 of Coturnix japonica. Classification (NCBI taxonomy): domain Eukaryota; kingdom Metazoa; phylum Chordata; class Aves; order Galliformes; family Phasianidae; genus Coturnix; species Coturnix japonica. Next base: position 1,004,866 of record NW_028188946.1, read on the forward strand.
TTACGGGGTCCCTATATGTCAGTTATGGGGTCCCTTTCACCCCATAGGGCACTTATGGGGTCCCTATAGGGCACTTATGGGGTCCCATCCCTATGGGGCACTTATGGGGTCCCTTTCCCCCCATAGGGAACTTATGGAGTCCCTATATGTCAGTTATGGGGTCCCTTTCCCCCCATAGGGCAGTTTTGGGGGTCCCATCCCTATGGGGCACTTATGGGGTTTTGGGGTCCCTATATGTCAGTTATGGGGCCCCTTTCCCCCCATAAGGCAGTTATGGGGTCCCTATAGGGCACTTATAGGGTCCCTTTCCCCCTCCATAGGGCAGTTTTTGGGGTCCCTATAGTGCAGTTATGGGGGCTCTTTCCCCCCATAGGGCACTTATGGGGTCCCTTTCCCCCTATGGGGCACTTATGGGGTCCCTTTCCCCCCATAGGGCAGTTTTGGGGTCCCTATAGTGCAGTTATGGGGCCCCTTTCCCCCCCATAGGGCACTTATGGGGTCCCTTTCCCCCCATAGGGGACTTATAGGGCCTCTTTCCCCCATAGGGCAGTTATGGGGTCCCCCTATATCCGTTATAGGGTCCCCATGTCCCTTATAGGATCCCTATGTCCGTTATAGGGTCCGTTACCTGCAGTACCTCGGGCAGCCCGTAGGTGGCGCCCACGTGCAGCGCCGTCCGCCCCTCATTGTCCGCAGCGTCGGGGTCGGCGCCGGCCGCGATCAGATCCCGGACAAGGGCGGGGGCTGCGGCCAGAGCCGCCACCAGCAGCGGGGTCTGGGGGGGCAATAGGGGTCAATGGGGGTCGGTATGGGGCTGTATGGGGCTGTATGGGGCAATATAGGGCTGTATGGGGCTGTATGGGACAGTATGGGGATGTATGGGGATGTATGGGGATGTATGGGGCTGTGTGGGTCAGTATGGGGCTGTATGGGGCTGTATGGGGCAATAGGGGTCGGTATGGGACAGTATGGGGATGTATGGGGCTGTATAGGGCAGTATGGGGCAATAGGGGGCAGTATGGGGCTGTATGGGGCAATATAGGGCTGTATGGGGCTGTATGGGGCTGTATGGGGCTGTATGGGGCTGTATGGGACAACAGGGGTCGGTATGGGGCTGTATGGGGCTGTATGGGGCTGTATGGGGCTGTATGGGGCAATAGGGGTCAGTGTGGGGCAGTATAGGGCAGTATGGGGCAATAGGGGTCGGTATAGAACAGTATGGGGCTGTATGGGGCTGTATGGGGATGTATGGGGCAATAGGGGTCGGTATGGGACAGTATGGGGCAATATAGGGCTGTATGGGGCTGTATGGGGCAATAGGGGTCAGTATGGGGCTGTATGGGGCTGTATGGGGCTGTATGGGGATGTATGGGGATGTATGGGGCTGTATGGGGCTGTATGGGGATGTATGGGGATGTATGGGGCAGTATAGGGCAGTATGGGGCTGTATGGGGCTGTATGGGGCTGTGTGGGGCAATAGGGGTCGGTATAGAACAGTATGGGGCAATATGGGTCGGTATGGGACAGTATGGGGCTGTATGGGGCTGTATAGGGCAGTATGGGGCAATAGGGGTCAGTATGGGGCTGTATGGGGCTGTATGGGGCAATAGGGGTCAGTATAGAACAGTATGGGGCAATATAGGGCAGTATAGGGCAGTATGGGGCAATAGGGGTCGGTATGGGGATGTATGGGGATGTGTGGGGCAATAGGGGTCGGTATAGGGCAGTATGGGGCTGTATGGGGCAATATAGGGCTGTATGGGGCTGTATGGGGCAATAGGGGTCAGTATGGGACAGTATGGGGCTGTATGGGGCTGTATGGGGCAATATAGGGCAGTATAGGGCAATAGGGGTCGGTATGGGGCTGTATGGGGCAATATAGGGCTGTATGGGGATGTATGGGGCTGTATGGGGCTGTATGGGGCTGTATGGGGCAATAGGGGTCGGTATGGGGCTGTATGGGGCTGTATGGGGCTGTGTGGGGCAATAGGGGTCGGTGTGGGGCTGTATGGGGCAATATAGGGCTGTATGGGGCTGTGTGGGGCAATAGGGGTCAGTATGGGGCTGTATGGGGCTGTATGGGGATGTATGGGGATGTATGGGGCTGTATGGGGCTGTATGGGGATGTATGGGGATGTATGGGGATGTATGGGGCTGTATGGGGATGTATGGGGCTGTATGGGGATGTATGGGGATGTATGGGGCTGTATGGGGCTGTATGGGGATGTATGGGGATGTATGGGGATGTATGGGACAGTATGGGGATGTATGGGGATGTATGGGGCAATAGGGGTCGGTATGGGGCTGTATGGGGCAATATAGGGCTGTATGGGGCAGTATGGGGCAATAGGGGTCGGTATGGGGCTGTATGGGGCAATATAGGGCTGTATGGGGCAGTATGGGGCAATAGGGGTCAGTATGGGGCTGTATGGGGCAATATAGGGCAGTATGGGGCTGTATGGGACAGTATGGGGATGTATGGGGATGTGTGGGGCAATAGGGGTCGGTATGGGACAGTATGGGGCAATATAGGGCTGTATGGGGCTGTGTGGGGCAATAGGGGTCGGTATGGGGCTGTATGGGGCAATATAGGGGCAGTATGGGGCAATATAGGGCTGTATGGGACAGTATGGGGATGTATGGGGCTGTATGGGGGAATAGGGGTCAGTATGGGGCTGTATGGGGCTGTATGGGGCAACAGGGGTCGGTATAGAACAGTATGGGGCTGTATGGGGCACCATCAGACCCCACTATATCCCAGCACACCCCATTAGATCCCATTGTCCCCCCATTGCCCCCCCATTACTCCCCATATTCCCCCATTCCCCCCCAATACCCCCCCATTCCCCCCATTGCCCCCCCATTATCCCCCCATTACTCCCCCCATTACTCCCCCCATATCCCCCATTACCCCCTATTATCTCCCCATTACCCCCATTATCCCCCATATCTCACCTTCCCCCGATGTTCCCGTATCTCCAGCCCCCCCATGGCCCCATAGATTTCTGCAGCCGCTCGACTCGGGGCTCGCAGCCCCCGGGCACAGAGAAGGTGGAGCAGCCTGGGGGAAAGGGGGCGGTAATTAATGCGGGTAATTAATGGGGTCATTAATTAATGGGGGTCATTAATTAATGGGGGTCATTAATTAACTGACCCATAGTGACCCCATTACACCCCCCCTGCCCCATAGCCCCCCCATTGACCCATAGTGACCCCATTACACCCCCTGCCCCATAGTGACCCCATTACACCCCCCCTGCCCCATAGCCCCCCCCACTGCCCCATAGTGACCCCATTACCCCCCCTGCCCCATAGCCCCCCCCATTGACCCATAGTGACCCCATTACACCTCCACTGACCCATAGTGACCCCATTACACCCCCCTGCCCCATAGCCCCCCCCACTGCCCCATAGTGACCCCAATACCCCCCTGCCCCATAGCCCCCCCCCCATTGACCCATAGTGACCCCATTACACCCCCTGCCCCATAGCCCCCCCCACTGCCCCATAGTGACCCCAATACCCCCCCTGCCCCACAGCCCCCCCCACTGACCCATAGTGACCCCATTACACCCCCCCTGCCCCATAGTGACCCCATTACACCCCCCCTGCCCCATAGCCCCCCCCACTGCCCCATAGTGACCCCATTACACCCCCCTGCCCCATAGTGACCCCATTACACCCCCCCCTGCCCCATAGCCCCCCCCACTGCCCCACAGTGACCCCATTACACCCCCTGCCCCATATCCCGCCCCATTGACCCATAGTGACCCCATTACACCCCCTGCCCCATAGTGACCCCATTACACCCCCCTGCCCCATAGTGACCCCATTACACCCCCCCTGCCCCATAGTGACCCCATTACACCCCCCCTGCCCCATAGTGACCCCATTACACCCCCCCTGCCCCATAGTGACCCCATTACACCCCCCTGCCCCATAGCCCCCCCCACTGCCCCATAGTGACCCCATTACACCCCCCTGCCCCATAGTGACCCCATTACACCCCCCCTGCCCCATAGTGACCCCATTACCCCCCCTGCCCCATAGTGACCCCAATCCCCCCCCCTGCCCCATAGCCCCCCCCATTGACCCACAGTGACCCCATTACCCCCCCCTGCCCCATAGCCCCCCCCATTGACCCACAGTGACCCCATTACACCCCCTGCCCCATAGCCCCCCCCCTGCCCCATAGTGACCCCAATCCCCCCCCCTGCCCCACATCCCGCCCCATTGACCCCACAGACGTGTCTCCGTCCTCGTCCTGTCCCAGCAGCTCCTTTGGGGTCACCCCGCTCAGCGCAGCCCTGGCAGCCGACAGCTCCTCGGGGTCGGGGTCGGGACCCCCCCCCGCGCCCCCCACATCCAACATTGGGGGCGACCACGAGGGGCCGGGGGGGGCGGCCTGGAGGGATACAATGGGGGGGTCACAGGGCGGCCCCTAAAGACCCCAATGGCCCCATAACCTGCCCCATAACCTGCCCCATTGCCCCCCCCATTGACCCCATAACCTGCCCCATAACCTGCCCCACTGCCCCATAACCCCATAACCTGCCCCATAACCCCATAACCTGCCCCATTGCCCCCCGACCCCATAACCTGCCCCATTGCCCCATAACCTGCCCCATAACCTGCCCCATTGCCCCCCCATTGACCCCATAACCTGCCCCATTGACCCCATAACCTGCCCCATTGCCCCCCATTGACCCCATAACCTGCCCCATTGACCCCCTCATTGACCCCATAACCTGCCCTATTGCCCCCTCATTGACCCCATAACCTGCCCCATTGCCCCCCATTGACCCCATAACCTGCCCCATTGCCCCCCCCATTGACCCCATAACCTGCCCCATTGCCCCCCCCATTGACCCCATAACCTGCCCCATTGCCCCCCCATTGACCCCACAACCTGCCCCATTGCCCCCCGACCCCATAACCTGCCCCATTGCCCCCCATTGACCCCATAACCTGCCCCATTACCCCCTCATTGACCCCATAACCTGCCCATTGACCCTCATTGACCCCATAACCTGCCCCATTGCCCCCCATTGACCCC
>NW_028188946.1:1010121-1052621 GCF_054131305.1 Coturnix japonica
CACATCCACAACCCCCCCCACATCCCACCCCCCACATCCCCCCCCCCACATCCCCCCCCCCACATCCCCCCCCCACATCCCCCCCCCACATCCCACCCCCCCCACATCCCCCCCCACATCCCCCCCCCACATCCCCCCCCACATCCCCCCCCTCACATCCCCCCCCACATCCCCCCCCCCACATCCCCCCCCCACATCCCCCCCCACATCCCCCCACATCCCCCCCCCACATCCCCCCCCCACATCCCCCCCCACATCCCCCCCCATATCCCCCCCCCCATCTCCCCTCTCCCCCCAGGTGCCCCCATCCCATCCCCAGCTCTATCATGGCCTGGACCCCCCCCGGATCCCATTGTGTCCTATGGGGTCCTGGGGGGCGCTTACGGAGTCGGACCCCCACCTGTAGGGGGGGCCCAGGTGAGCGAGGAACAGGGGGGCAATGGGGTCAGTGGGGCAGGGTGGGGGTGGGACAGGTTATGGGGTCAATGGGGGGGGCAATGGGGCAGGTTATGGGGTCAATGAGGGGGCAGTGGGGCAGGTTATGGGGTCAATGAGGGGGCAATGGGGCAGGTTATGGGGTCAATGAGGGGGCAATGGGGCAGGTTATGGGGTCAATGAGGGGGCAATGGGGCAGGTTATGGGGTCAATGAGGGGGCAATGGGGCAGGTTATGGGGTCAATGATGGGGGGCAATGGGGCAGGTTATGGGGTCAATGGGGCAGGTTATGGGGTCAGTGAGGGGGCAATGGGCAGGTTATGGGGTCAATGAGGGGGTAATGGGGCAGGTTATGGGGTCAATGAGGGGGCAATGGGGCAGGTTATGGGGTCAATGGGGGGGGCAATGAGGCAGGTTATGGGGTTATGGGGCAATGGGGCAGGTTATGGGGTCAATGGGGCAGGTTATGGGGCCATTGTGGGGGGCAATGGGGCAGGTTATGGGGTCAATGGGGCAGGTTATGGGGTCAATGAGGGGGTAATGGGGCAGGTTATGGGGCAATGGGGCAGGTTATGGGGTCAATGGGGGGCAATGGGGCAGGTTATGGGTTCAATGAGGGGGGCAATGGGGCAGGTTATGGGGTCAATGGGGGGGCAATGGGGCAGGTTATGGGGTTATGGGGCAATGGGGCAGGTTATGGGGTCAATGGGGGGCAATGGGGCAGGTTATGGGGTCAATGAGGGTCAATGGGGCAGGTTATGGGGTCAATGAGGGGGTAATGGGGCAGGTTATGGGGTCAATGGGGGGCAATGGGGCAGGTTATGGGGTCGGGGGGCAATGGGGCAGGTTGTGGGGTCAATGGGGGGGCAATGGGGCAGGTTATGGGGTCAATGGGGGGGGCAATGGGGCAGGTTATGGGGTCAATGGGGGGGGCAATGGGGCAGGTTATGGGGTCAATGGGGGGCAATGGGGCAGGTTATGGGGTCAATGAGGGGGCAATAGGGCAGGTTATGGGGTCAATGAGGGGGTCAATGGGGCAGGTTATGGGGTCAATGGGGGGCAATGGGGCAGGTTATGGGGTCAATGGGGCAGGTTATGGGGTCAATGGGGGGGCAATGGGGCAGGTTATGGGGCAGGTTATGGGGCAATGGGGCAGGTTATGGGGTCGGGGGGCAATGGGGCAGGTTATGGGGTTATGGGGCAGGTTATGGGGTTATGGGGCAGTGGGGCAGGTTATGGGGCAGGTTATGGGGTCAATGGGGGGGGCAATGGGGCAGGTTATGGGGCAGGTTATGGGGCCATTGGGGTCTTTAGGGGCCGCCCTGTGACCCCCCCATTGTATCCCTCCAGGCCGCCCCCCCCGGCCCCTCGTGGTCGCCCCCAATGTTGGATGTGGGGGGCGCGGGGGGGGGTCCCGACCCCGACCCCGAGGAGCTGTCGGCTGCCAGGGCTGCGCTGAGCGGGGTGACCCCAAAGGAGCTGCTGGGACAGGACGAGGACGGAGACACGTCTGTGGGGTCAATGGGGCGGGATGTGGGGCAGGGGGGGGGATTGGGGTCACTATGGGGCAGGGGGGGGGGCTATGGGGCAGGGGGTGTAATGGGGTCACTGTGGGTCAATGGGGGGGGCTATGGGGCAGGGGGGGTAATGGGGTCACTGTGGGTCAATGGGGGGGGCTATGGGGCAGGGGGGGGGATTGGGGTCACTATGGGGCAGGGGGGGTAATGGGGTCACTATGGGGCAGGGGGGGTGTAATGGGGTCACTATGGGGCAGGGGGGTGTAATGGGGTCACTATGGGGCAGTGGGGGGGGCTATGGGGCAGGGGGGTGTAATGGGGTCACTATGGGGCAGGGGGGGTGTAATGGGGTCACTATGGGGCAGGGGGGGTGTAATGGGGTCACTATGGGGCAGGGGGGGTGTAATGGGGTCACTATGGGGCAGGGGGGTGTAATGGGGTCACTATGGGGCAGGGGGTGTAATGGGGTCACTATGGGTCAATGGGGCGGGATATGGGGCAGGGGGTGTAATGGGGTCACTGTGGGGCAGTGGGGGGGGCTATGGGGCAGGGGGGGGTGTAATGGGGTCACTATGGGGCAGGGGGGTGTAATGGGGTCACTATGGGGCAGTGGGGGGGGCTATGGGGCAGGGGGGGTGTAATGGGGTCACTATGGGGCAGGGGGGGTGTAATGGGGTCACTATGGGTCAGTGGGGGGGGCTGTGGGGCAGGGGGGGTATTGGGGTCACTATGGGGCAGTGGGGGGGGCTATGGGGCAGGGGGTGTAATGGGGTCACTATGGGTCAATGGGGGGGGGGCTATGGGGCAGGGGGGTATTGGGGTCACTATGGGGCAGTGGGGGGGGCTATGGGGCAGGGGGGTGTAATGGGGTCACTATGGGTCAGTGGAGGTGTAATGGGGTCACTATGGGTCAATGGGGGGGGCTATGGGGCAGGGGGGGTAATGGGGTCACTATGGGGCAGTGGGGGGGGCTATGGGGCAGGGGGGGTGTAATGGGGTCACTATGGGGCAGGGGGTGTAATGGGGTCACTATGGGTCAATGGGGGGGCTATGGGGCAGGGGGGGTGTAATGGGGTCACTATGGGTCAGTTAATTAATGACCCCCATTAATTAATGACCCCCATTAATTAATGACCCCATTAATTACCCGCATTAATTACCGCCCCCTTTCCCCCAGGCTGCTCCACCTTCTCTGTGCCCGGGGGCTGCGAGCCCCGAGTCGAGCGGCTGCAGAAATCTATGGGGCCATGGGGGGGCTGGAGATACGGGAACATCGGGGGAAGGTGAGATATGGGGGATAATGGGGGGTAATGGGGAGATAATAGGGGGTAATGGGGGATATGGGGGGAGTAATGGGGGGAGTAATGGGGGATAATGGGGGGGCAATGGGGGGAATGGGGGGGTATTGGGGGGGGAATGGGGGAATATGGGGAGTAATGGGGGGGCAATGGGGGGACAATGGGATCTAATGGGGTGTGCTGGGATATAGTGGGGTCTGATGGTGCCCCATACAGCCCCATACTGTTCTATACCGACCCCTGTTGCCCCATACAGCCCCATACAGCCCCATACTGACCCCTATTCCCCCATACAGCCCCATACATCCCCATACTGTCCCATACAGCCCTATATTGCCCCATACTGCCCTATATTGCCCCATACAGCCCCATACCGACCCCTATTGCCCCACACAGCCCCATACAGCCCTATATTGCCCCATACTGTCCCATACCGACCCCTATTGCCCCACACATCCCCATACATCCCCATACTGTCCCATACAGCCCCATACTGCCCTATATTGCCCCATACAGCCCCATACTGACCCCTATTGCCCCATACTGCCCCATACAGCCCTATATTGCCCCATACAGCCCCATACCGACCCCTATTGCCCCATACTGCCCCATACAGCCCTATATTGCCCCATACAGCCCCATACCGACCCCTATTGCCCCATACATCCCCATACATCCCCATACTGTCCCATACATCCCCATACATCCCCATACATCCCCATACAGCCCCATACAGCCCCATACATCCCCATACATCCCCATACAGCCCCATACATCCCCATACAGCCCCATACATCCCCATACATCCCCATACATCCCCATACAGCCCCATACAGCCCCATACATCCCCATACATCCCCATACAGCCCCATACAGCCCCATACTGACCCCTATTGCCCCACACAGCCCCATACAGCCCTATATTGCCCCATACAGCCCCACACCGACCCCTATTGCCCCACACAGCCCCATACAGCCCCATACAGCCCCATACCGACCCCTATTGCCCCATACAGCCCCATACAGCCCCATACAGCCCCATACATCCCCATACAGCCCTATATTGCCCCATACAGCCCCATACCGACCCCTATTGCCCTATACTGCCCTATATTGCCCCATACAGCCCCATACAGCCCCATACTGTCCCATACTGACCCCTATTGCCCCATACAGCCCCATACAGCCCTATATTGCCCCATACAGCCCCATACTGCCCTATACCGACCCCTATTGCCCCACACATCCCCATACATCCCCATACCGACCCCTATTGCCCCATACTGCCCTATACTGCCCTATATTGCCCCATACTGTTCTATACTGACCCCTATTGCCCCATACAGCCCCATACAGCCCCATACTGACCCCTATTGCCCCATACTGCCCTATACAGCCCCATACAGCCCCATACTGTCCCATACCGACCCATATTGCCCCATACTGTTCTATACCGACCCCTATTGCCCCACACAGCCCCATACAGCCCCATACAGCCCCATACTGCCCTATACTGCCCCATACATCCCCATACATCCCCATACAGCCCCATACAGCCCCATACATCCCCATACATCCCCATACAGCCCCATACAGCCCCATACAGCCCCATACTGACCCCTATTGCCCCATACAGCCCCATACAGCCCTATATTGCCCCATACTGTCCCATACCGACCCCTATTGCCCCATACATCCCCATACAGCCCCATACAGCCCCATACTGTTCTATACCGACCCCTATTGCCCCATACTGCCCTATACTGCCCCACACTGACCCCTATTGCCCCATACAGCCCCATACAGCCCCATACAGCCCCATACAGCCCCATACCGACCCCTGTTGTCCCATACAGCCCCATACAGCCCCATACAGCCCCATACAGCCCCATACAGCCCTATATTGCCCCATACAGCCCCATACTGCCCCCTATTGCCCCATACTGCCCTATACAGCCCCATACATCCCCATACTGTCCCATACCGACCCCTATTGCCCCATACAGCCCCATACAGCCCCATACTGACCCACACAGCCCCATACATCCCCATACATCCCCATACATCCCCATACTGTCCCATACAGCCCCATACAGCCCTATATTGCCCCATACAGCCCCATACAGCCCCATACCGACCCCCATTGACCCCTATTGCCCCCCCAGACCCCGCTGCTGGTGGCGGCTCTGGCCGCAGCCCCCGCCCTTGTCCGGGATCTGATCGCGGCCGGCGCCGACCCCGACGCTGCGGACAATGAGGGGCGGACGGCGCTGCACGTGGGCGCCACCTACGGGCTGCCCGAGGTACTGCAGGTAACGGACCCTATAACGGACATAGGGATCCTATAAGGGACATGGGGACCCTATAACGGATATAGGGGGACCCCATAACTGCCCTATGGGGGGAAAGAGGCCCTATAAGTCCCCTATGGGGGGAAAGGGACCCCATAAGTGCCCTATGGGGGGGAAAGGGGCCCCATAACTGCACTATAGGGACCCCAAAACTGCCCTATGGGGGGAAAGGGACCCCATAAGTGCCCCATAGGGGGAAAGGGACCCCATAAGTGCCCTATGGGGGGGAAAGAGCCCCCATAACTGCACTATAGGGACCCCAAAACTGCCCTATGGAGGGGGAAAGGGACCCTATAAGTGCCCTATAGGGACCCCATAACTGCCTTATGGGGGGAAAGGGGCCCCATAACTGACATATAGGGACCCCAAAACCCCATAAGTGCCCCATAGGGATGGGACCCCAAAACTGCCCTATGGGGGGAAAGGGACCCCATAACTGACATATAGGGACTCCATAAGTTCCCTATGGGGGGAAAGGGACCCCATAAGTGCCCCATAGGGATGGGACCCCATAAGTGCCCTATAGGGACCCCATAAGTGCCCTATGGGGTGAAAGGGACCCCATAACTGACATATAGGGACCCCGTAAGTGCCCTATGGGGGAAAATGGGCCCTATAAGTGCCCTATGGGGGGGAAAGGGACCCCATAACTGACATATAGGGACCCCATAAGTGCCCTATGGGGGAAAATGGGCCCTATAAGTGCCCTATGGGGGGGAAAGGGACCCCATAACTGACATATAGGGACCCCATAAGTGCCCTATGGGGGAAAATGGGCCCTATAAGTGCCCTATGGGGGGGAAAGGGACCCCATAACTGACATATAGGGACCCCAAAACCCCATAAGTGCCCCATAGGGATGGGACCACATAACTGGCCTATGGGGGGGAAAGGGACCATATAAGTGCCCCATAGGGATGGGACCCCATAAGTGCCCTATAGGGGGGAGAGGGACCCCATAAGTGCCCCATAGGGACGCCATAACTGCCTTATGGGGGGAAAAGGGGCCCCATAACTGACATATAGGGACCCCAAAACCCCATAAGTGCCCTATAGGGGGAAAGGGACCCCATAAGTGCCAGATAGGGACCCCATAACTGCCCTATAGGGGGGGAAAGGGACCCCATAACTGCCATATAGGGACCCCATAAGTGCCCTATAGGGACCCCAAAACCCCATAAGTGCCCTATAGGGGGAAAGGGATCCCATAACTGCCATATAGGGACCCCAAAACTGCCCTATGGGGGGGAAAGGGGCCCTATAAGTGCCCTATGGGGGGTAAAGGGACCCCATAAGTGCCCTATAGGGACCCCATAACTGCCTTATAGGGGGAAAGGGACCCTATAAGTGCCCTATAGGGATGGGACCCCATAAGTGCCCTATGGGGGAAAAAGAGACCCCATAACTGCCATATAGGGACCCGATAAGTGCCCTATGGGGGGAAAGGGACCCCATAAGTGCCCCATAGGGATGGGACCCCATAAGTGCCCTATAGGGACCCCAAAACCCCATAAGTGCCCTATAGGGACCCCATAAGTGCCCCATAGGGATGGGACCCCATAACTGCCCTATAGGGACCCCAAAACCCCATAAGTGCCCTATAGGGACCCCAAATTCACCCCCCGTTTCCCCCCAGGCCGTGCTGACGTCGGGGGTCCCTGTGAACGTGGAGGCCAGAAACTATGAAGGTGGGGGGGATTTATAGGGGATTCTTTGGGGTGGGATTTGGGGGGGGGTCCCCCATTGGGGGGGGGGGGGGGGGGGGTTTCCATTGGATTTGGGGTGAAACCGGCCGTTTTTGGGGCATTCCCCAGGTCAGACCCCGCTGCACTGCGCTGCCCTGGCCCACACGGCTGCTCTGGGGGGGGGGGGGGGGACCCCAAAATCCCACCCCCCAAATTCGACTGCGCTGCGTCCAGATCCTGCTCAGTATGGGGGCAGACCCCGGCTGCCAGGTGGGTACGGGGGCAATGGGGGGCTATGGGGGGCTATGGGGGGCTATGGGGTCTGTATGGGGTCTGTGGGACCCTATGGGGTCTGTATGGGGTCTGTGGGGTCTGTATGGGGTCTGTGTGGGATCTCTGTGTCCCTATGGGGTCTGTATGGGGTCTGTGGGACCCTATGGGGTCTGTATGGGGTCTGTGGGGTCTGTATGGGGTCTGTATGGGATCTCTGTGTCCCTATGGGGTCTGTATGGGGTCTGTATGGGGTCTGTGTGACCCTATGGGGTCTGTATGGGATCTGGGGGTCTCTGTGTGTCTCTATGGGGTCTGTGGGGTCTGTATGGGATCTGTGTGACCCTATGGGGTCTGTATGGGATCTCTGTGTCCCTATGGGGTCTGTATGGGATCTGGGGGTCTCTGTGTGTCCCTATGGGGTCCCTGGGGTCTTTATGGGATATATGGGTCTTTGGGGTCTGTATGGGATCTGTGGGTCTCTGTGTGTCCCTATGGGGTCTGTGGGGTCAGTATGGGATCTGTGTGACCCTATGGGGTCTGTATGGGATCTGTGGGTCTCTATAGGGTCTCTATAGGGTCTCTATGTCTTCTTATGGGTCCCAGTGGGGTCTCTATGTGTCTTCATGGAATCTCTGTGTCCCTATGAGTCTCTATGGGGCTCCTTTGTGCTCTGTGGGTCTGTGTCTCCCTGTGTCTGTCCGTCCCTATGGGGCGCCCCACAAGTTCCGTCCCACCCCACAGGACTCCAAGAGCAGCCTGACCCCGCTGCACATCGCAGTCAGGGGGGGGAACCTCGGCCTGGCCCAGCTCCTCCTGCGCCAGCCCCGGGGGGGGGCCCGGCTGGTCAACATGCAGGTGGGTGTGGGGTGGTTATGGGGTGGTTATGGGGCAGGTATGGGGTGGTTATGGGGTGGGTATGGGGTGGTTATGGGGCAGGTATGGGGTGGTTATGGGGCAGGTATGGGATGGGTATGGGGCAGATATGGAGTGGCCATGGGGTGGGTATGGGGTGGTTATGGGGCAGGTATGGGGCAGGTATGGGGCGGTTATGGGGGGGTTATGGGGCAGGTATGGGGTGGTTATGGGGTGGGTATGGGGCAGGTATGGGGCGGTTATGGGGCAGTTATGGGGCGGTTATGGGGCAGGTATGGGGTGGTTATGGGGCAGGTATGGGGTGGTTATGGGGCAGATATGGGGTGGTTATGGGGTGGCCGTGGGGTGGTTGTGGGGTGGCTGTGGGTCACACTGTCCCCATTGTTCCCCCATAGGCTATGGGGTGGTTATGGGGCGGTTATGGGTCACACTGTCCCTGTTGTTTCCCCACAGGCTATGGGTTGGTTATGGGGCGGTTATGGGGCGGTTATGGGGTGGCCGTGGGTCACACCGTGTCCCCGTTGTTCCCCCATAGGCTATGGGGTGGCTGTGGGGTGGCTATGGGGCGGTTATGGGGTGGTTATGGGGCAGTTATGGGTTGGTTATGGGGCAGCTATGGGTCACACCGTGTCCCCATTGTCCCCACAGGCTATGGGTTGGTTATGGGGCAGTTATGGGGCAGGTATGGGGTGGTTATGGGGCAGTTATGGGGCGGTTATGGGGTGGTTATGGGGTGGTTATGGGGTGGTTATGGGGTGGTTATGGGGTGGTTATGGGGCGGTTATGGGGCGGGTATGGGGTGGGTATGGGGTGGGTATGGGGCAGGTATGGGGTGGTTATGGGGCGGTTATGGGGTGGTTATGGGGTGGTTATGGGGCAGGTAGGGGGTGGTTATGGGGCGGTTATGGGGCAGGTATGGGGTGGTTATGGGGTGGTTATGGGGCGGGTATGGGGTGGTTATGGGGTGGGTATGGGGTGGTTATGGGGCGGTTATGGGGCAGGTATGGGGCGGTTATGGGGCGGGTATGGGGCAGGTATGGGGTGGTTATGGGGCGGGTATGGGGCAGGTATGGGGTGGTTATGGGGTGGGTATGGGGCAGGTATGGGGCGGTTATGGGGCGGTTATGGGGTGGGTATGGGGTGGTTATGGGGCAGGTATGGGGTGGTTATGGGGTGGTTATGGGGTGGTTATGGGGTGGTTATGGGGTGGGTATGGGGCAGGTATGGGGCGGGTATGGGGTGGGTATGGGGCGGTTATGGGGCAGGTATGGGGTGGTTATGGGGTGGTTATGGGTTGGTTATGGGGCGGTTATGGGGTGGCAGTGGGTCAAACTGTCCCCATTGTTCCCCCATAGGCTATGGGTGGTTATGGGTTGGTTATGGGGCAGGTATGGGTCACACCGTGTCCCCGCAGGCTCACGGTCAGTCCGCCCTGCACAAACGTGGAGAATCAGCGGCCACGAGCGCTGCTGCCAGCGGGGGAACAGGGAGAGCAGGTGGGAACACCCAAAAATGACAGATCTGAGCCCAAAAATAACAGATCTGAGCCCAAAATAACACAAATGAGCCCAAAAACAACAGATCTGAGCCCAAAAATCCTTCATATGGACCCAAAAATAACAGATCTGAGCCCAAAAATACCAGATCTGGACCCCAAAATCCTTCATATGGACCCAAAAATAACAGATCTGGACCCAAAAATGCCACATCTGAACCCAAAATGCCACTATTTTAACCCAAATCCCCACATCTGGACCCAAAAATGCCACATCTGGACCCAAAAT
This sequence comes from Coturnix japonica, assembly GCF_054131305.1. Taxonomy (NCBI): domain Eukaryota; kingdom Metazoa; phylum Chordata; class Aves; order Galliformes; family Phasianidae; genus Coturnix; species Coturnix japonica. The sequence goes on from NW_028188946.1 coordinate 1,020,338, forward strand.
CCCACTATTTTAACCCAAATCCCCACTATTTAACCCAAAAATCCCACTCCTTTAGCCCAAACCCCCACATCTGGACTCTAAATGTCACTATTTAGCCCAAATCCCAGCATCTGAACCCAAAAATCTCACATCTGGACCCAAAATGTCACTATTTAACCCAAAAATCCCACTCCTTTAACCCCAAAATCCCATTTATTTAACCCCAAAATCCCATTTATTTAACCCCAAAATCCCATTTATTTAACCCCAAATCCCATTTATTTAACCCAAAATCCCATTTATTTAACCCCAAAATCCCATTTATTTAACCCAAAATCCCATTTATTTTAACCCCAAAATCCCATTTATTTAACCCAAAATCCCATTTATTTAACCCAAAATCCCATTTATTTAACCCCAAATCCCATTTATTTAACCCAAAAATCCCATTTATTTAACCCAAAATCCCATTTATTTAACCCAAAATCCCATTTATTTAACCCAAAATCCCACTCCTTTAACCCAAATCCCCAATATTTTAACCCCAAAATCCCATTTATTTAACCCCAAATCCCATTTATTTAACCCAAAATCCCATTTATTTAACCCCAAAATCCCATTTATTTAACCCCAAAAATCCCATTTATTTAACCCCAAATCCCCACTATTTTAACCCATAAATCCCATTTATTTTAACCCCAAAATCCCATTTATTTAACCCCCAAATCCCATTTATTTAACCCAAAATCCCATTTATTTAACCCAAAATCCCACCCCTTTAACCCAAATCCCCACTATTTTAACCCCAAAATCCCATTTATTTACCCCAAAATCCCATTTATTTAACCCAAAAATCCCATTTATTTAACCCAAAATCCCATTTATTTAACCCCAAATCCCATTTATTTAACCCCAAATCCCATTTATTTAACCCATAAATCCCATTTATTTAACCCAAAATCCCATTTATTTAACCCAAAAATCCCATTTATTTAACCCCAAAATCCCACTCCTTTAACCCAAATCCCCAATATTTTAACCCCAAAATCCCATTTATTTAACCCAAAATCCCATTTATTTAACCCAAAATCCCATTTAACCCCAAAATCCCATTTATTTAACCCCAAAATCCCATTTATTTAACCCAAAATCCCATTTATTTAACCCAAAATCCCATTTAACCCCAAAATCCCATTTATTTAACCCCAAAATCCCATTTATTTAACCCAAAATCCCATTTATTTAACCCAAAATCCCCCTATTTCCCCCCAAACCCCCATTTCCCGTCCCCGAATCCCCCCAACTCGCCCCGTTTGACCCAAAATTCCCCTTTTTCACCCCAAAATTCTGCAGCTCCGGCTCCTCCTGAAGCGCCGCCGCTCCACGCGCCGCCCCCCCATGACGTCATCACGGGGGGACCCCCAGCAGTGACGTCATCATGGGGGGACCCCCAGCAGTGAGGTCATCATGGGGGGACCCCCAGCTGTGACGTCATCAAGGGGGAACCCCCAGCTGTGACATCATCAGAGGACCCCCAGCAGTGACGTCATCGGGGGGACCCCCAGCTGTGACATCATCACAGGGGACCCCCAGCAGTGACGTCATCACGGGGGGACCCCCAGCAGTGACGTCATCACGGGGGAACCCCCAGCTGTGACGTCATCATGGGGGGACCCCCAGCTGTGACGTCATCGGGGGGACCCCCAGCAGTGACGTCATCGGGGGGACCCCCAGCTGTGACGTCATCACATGGGACCCCCAGCTGTGACGTCATCGGGGGGACCCCCAGCAGTGACGTCATCACGGGGGGACCCCCAGCAGTGACGTCATCGGGGGGAACCCCCAGCTGTGACGTCATCACATGGGACCCCCAGCTGTGATGTCATCGGGGGGACCCCCAGCTGTGACGTCATCGGGGGGACCCCCAGCAGTGACGTCATCACGGGGGAACCCCCAGCTGTGACGTCATCACGGGGGAACCCCCAGCTGTGACGTCATCGGGGGGACCCCCAGCTGTGACGTCATCGAGGGAACCCCCAGCAGTGACGTCATCACGGGGGAACCCCCAGCTGTGACGTCATCACGGGGGAACCCCCAGCTGTGACGTCATCGGGGGGACCCCCAGCAGTGACGTCATCGGGGGGACCCCCAGCTGTGACATCATCACGGGGGAACCCCCAGCTGTGACATCATCGGGGGGACCCCCAGCTGTGACGTCATCACAGGGGAACCCCCAGCTGTGACGTCATCGGGGGAACCCCCAGCTGTGACGTCATCACATGGGACCCCCAGCTGTGACGTCATCACGGGGGACCCCCAGCTGTGACGTCATCGGGGGGACCCCCAGCAGTGACGTCATCACATGGGACCCCCAGCTGTGACGTCATCGGGGGGAACCCCCAGCTGTGACGTCATCACGGGGGAACCCCCAGCTGTGACGTCATCGGGGGGACCCCCAGCTGTGACGTCATCGGGGGGACCCCCAGCAGTGACGTCATCGGGGGGACCCCCAGCAGTGACGTCATCACCCCCCCCCCCCCCCCCCCAACGCCATTTTGGTGTGATTTCAGTGAAATCGCTCATTTTCGGGGCAGGGGGCGGGTTTCTCTCCATCGGCTCCGTCTCCTCCACCATCAGTTTCCATGAAACTCATCAATTCCAGTGGAAGAGCCCCAAAAATTGGGCGGTTTTGGGGCATCTGGATCCCACTGAATATTGGAGCGCGGCTCCTTTAAGAGCCCCCCCCCCCCCAAAGGGGCGGGGCTACTGTGTAGCCCCTCCCACTGAGCTCATTATAATAAGGGTGATTTGCATAATTTATGCAGAGCCCCAAATTGGAGCTTTTTGGCCCCAAATCAGGCGATTTTAGAGCTCAGAAATGGGGATTTTGCCCCAAATTGAGGGAATTGGCCCCAAATTTGTGCCCTTTGTCCCCAGAGGTTTCCCAAAAAATGGCAGTTTTGCCCCAAATTGGGGAATAATGACCCCAAAAATGGGCAGATTTGGCCCAGAATTGGGGAAAGTGACCAAAAATTGGAGATTCTGCCCCAAATTGGGGCGTTTGTCCCCAAAATGGCCATTTCTGCCCCGAAATGGCAGATTTGAGCCCAAAATAGGAGGATTTTGCCCCAAATTTGGGAGGTTTTGCCCCAAATTGGGGAATTTTGATCCCAAATTTTGTATTTTGGCCCCAAAGTGGGGGGAAAAATCCCCAAAAATGGAGATTTTGCCCCAAATTTGGTGCATTTATCCCCAAAATGGGGAATTTTAGCAATTAAACGGGGAACTTGCCCCAAATCGCTGCATTTGAGCCCAAAACGAGTCGGCTGGTTCTTAAAGCGGCCAAAATGGGCCCAAAAAGGGCAGATTCTGACCCAAAATGGGCCCAAAAAGGGCAGAATCTGACCCAAAATGGGCCCAAAAAGGGCAGATTCTGACCCAAAATGGGCCCAAAAAGGGCAGATTCTGACCCAAAATGGGCCCCAAAAGGGCAGAATCTGACCCAAAACGGGCCCAAAAAGGGCAGATTCTGACCCAAAATGGGCCCAAAAGGGCAGAATCTGACCCAAAATGGGCCCCTGCTCCCCCCCATTTCCTCCCCCCCCCATTTCCTCCCACTTCCCCCATTATGGGGGGTCAGAAAAGGGAACTGAGAGCAGCACCTGCATTGGGGGGGGGCACCTCCCAGTATGGACCCATAGGGACCAGTACAACCAGTATGGACCCATATGGACCCATATGGACCCATATGGACCCATAGGAACCAGTACAACCCATATGGACCCATATGGACCCATAGGAACCAGTACAACCAGTATGGACCCATATGGACCCATAGGAACCAGTACAACCAGTATGGACCCATATGGACCCACATGGACCCATAGGAACCAGTACAACCCATATGGACCCATAGGAACCAGTACAGCCCATATGGACCCATATGGACCCACATGGACCCATAGGAACCAGTATGGACCCATATGGACCCATAGGAACCAGTACAACCCATATGGACCCATATGGACCCATAGGAACCAGTACAACCCGTATGGACCCATATGGACCCACATGGACCCATAGGAACCAGTACAACCCATATGGACCCATAGGAACCAGTACAGCCCATATGGACCCATAGGAACCAGTACAACCCATATGGACCCATAGGAACCAGTATGGACCCACATGGACCCATAGGAACCAGTACAACCCATATGGACCCATATGGACCCACGTGGACCCATAGGAACCAGTATGGACCCATATGGACCCATATGGACCCATAGGAACCAGTACAACCCATATGGACCCATATGGACCCATAGGAACCAGTACAACCAGTATGGACCCATATGGACCCATAGGAACCAGTACAACCAGTATGGACCCATATGGACCCATAGGAACCAGTACAACCCATATGGACCCATATGGACCCATAGAAACCAGTACAACCAGTATGGACCCATATGGACCCATAGGAACCAGTACAACCAGTATGGACCCATATGGACCCATATGGACCCATAGGAACCAGTACAACCCATATGGACCCATATGGACCCATAGGAACCAGTATGGACCCATATGGACCCATAGGAACCAGTACAACCCATATGGACCCATATGGACCCACATGGACCCATAGGAACCAGTACAACCCATATGGACCCATAGGAACCAGTACAACCCATATGGACCCATATGGACCCATAGGAACCAGTATGGACCCATATGGACCCATAGGAACCAGTACAACCCATATGGACCCATATGGACCCATAGGAACCAGTACAGCCCATATGGACCCATAGGAACCAGTACAACCCATAAGGACCCATAGGAACCAGTATGGACCCATAAGGACCCATAGGAACCAGTCCAGCCCATAAGGACCCATAGGAACCAGTATGGACCCACATGGACCCATAGGAACCAGTACAACCCATATGGACCCATAGGAACCAGTATGGACCCATAAGGACCCATAGGAACCAGTACAACCAGTATGGACCCATATGGACCCATAGGAACCAGTACAACCCATAAGGACCCATAGGAACCAGTACAACCCATATGGACCCATAGGAACCAGTACAACCCATATGGACCCATAGGAACCAGTACAGCCCATAGGAACCAGTCCAGCCCATAGAGCTCTTTATTGACCCCATGCTGTGACAGGACCCCCCCCATATCACGGTTTCTCCAGCCCCACGGCGCCGTCCCCGCGTGGCCCCACGTCCTGGTACGTGGGTTGGGGGCGGTGGGAGATGTCCTCGTACATGGAGCACTGCGTCACGTCCAGGCCCTGCGAACAGCCGCCACATAAGGGCCCCATAAGGGTCCCATGGCCCCATAAGAGTCCCATGGCCCCATAAGGGTCCCATAAGGGTCCCATGGCCCCATAAGGGCCCCATAAGGGTCCCATAAGAGTCCCATGGCCCCATACAAGTCCCATGGCCCCATAAGGGTCCCATAAGGGTCCCATGGCCCCACAAGGGCCCCATAAGGGTCCCATGGCCCCATAAGGGTCCCATAAGGGTCCCATGGCCCCATAAGGGCCCCATAAGGGTCCCATGGCCCCATAAGAGTCCCATGGCCCCGTAAGGGTCCCATAAGGGTCCCATGGCCCCATAAGGGTCCCATAAGGGTCCCATGGCCCCATAAGGGTCCCATAAGGGTCCCATGGCCCCATAAGGGCCCCATAAGGGTCCCATGGCCCCATAAGGGCCCCATAAGGGTCCCATAAGGGTCCCATAAGAGTCCCATGGCCCCATAAGGGCCCCATAAGGGTCCCATGGCCCCATAAGAGTCCCATGGCCCCATAAGGGCCCCACAAGGGTCCCATGGCCCCATAAGAGTCCCATGGCCCCATAAGGGCCCCACAAGGGTCCCATGGCCCCATAAGGGTCCCATAAGGGTCCCATGGCCCCATAAGGGTCCCATAAGGGTCCCATGGCCCCATAATGGCCCCATAAGGGTCCCATAAGGGCCCCATGGCCCTGTAAGGGCCCCATAAGGATCCCCATAAGGGTCCCATGGCCCCATAAGGATCCCATAAGGGTCCCATAAGGGTCCCATGGCCCCATAAGGGTCCCATGGCCCCATAAGGGCCCCATAAGGGTCCCATAAGGGTCCCATGGCCCCATAAGGGCCCCATAAGAGTCCCATGGCCCCATAAGGGTCCCATAAGGGTCCCATGGCCCCATAAGAGTCCCATGGCCCCATAAGGGCCCCACAAGGGTCCCATGGCCCCATAAGAGTCCCATGGCCCCATAAGGGTCCCATAAGGGTCCCATGGCCCCATAAGGGCCCCATAAGGGTCCCATGGCCCCATAAGGGCCCCACAAGGGTCCCATGGCCCCATAAGGGCCCCACAAGGGTCCCATGGCCCCATAAGGGTGCCATAAGAGTCCCATGGCCCCATAAGGGTCCCATAAGGGTCCCGTGGCCCCATAAGGGTCCCATAAGAGTCCCATGGCCCCATAAGGGTCCCATAAGGGTACCATGGCCCCATAAGGGCCCCACAAGGGTCCCATGGCCCCATAAGAGTCCCATGGCCCCATAAGGGCCCCATAAGGGTCCCATGGCCCCATAAGGGCCCCATAAGGGTCCCATGGCCCCATAAGGGTCCCATAAGGGTCCCGTGGCCCCATAAGGGTCCCATAAGGGTCCCATAAGGGTCCCATGGCCCCATAAGGGCCCCACAAGGGTCCCATGGCCCCATAAGGGTCCCATAAGGGTCCCATGGCCCCATAAGGGCCCCATAAGGGTCCCATGGCCCCATAAGGGTCCCATAAGGGTCCCATAAGGGTCCCATGGCCCCATAAGGGCCCCACAAGGGTCCCATGGCCCCATAAGGGTCCCATAAGGGTCCCATGGCCCCATAAGGGTCCCATAAGGGTCCCATGGCCCCATAAGGGCCCCACAAGGGTCCCATGGCCCCATAAGAGTCCCATGGCCCCATAAGGATCCCATAAGGGTCCCATGGCCCCATAAGAGTCCCATGGCCCCGTAAGAGTCCCATAGCCCCATAAGGGTCCCATAAGGGTCCCATGGCCCCATAAGAGTCCCATGGCCCCATAAGGGTCCCATAAGGGTCCCATGGCCCCATAAGAGTCCCATGGCCCCATAAGGGTCCCATAAGGGTCCCATGGCCCCATAAGAGTCCCATGGCCCCATAAGGATCCCATAAGGGTCCCATGGCCCCATAAGAGTCCCATGGCCCCGTAAGAGTCCCATAGCCCCATAAGGGTCCCATAAGGGTCCCATGGCCCCATAAGAGTCCCATGGCCCCATAAGGGTCCCATAAGGGTCCCATGGCCCCATAAGAGTCCCATGGCCTCATAAGGGCCCCATGGCCACCCCGTGTCCCCCATGTCACCTCATAGAGGTTCTCCTCCTCCCCCAGGCTCTTCTTGCCCTGCAGCAGCCGCTCGTTGGCCCAGCGCTTCTGTGGGGACGGGGGGGAAAATGGGGACAGATGATGTGGGGAGGGGGGACACGAGGACGGGGCAAGATGGGGATATAGGATATAGGGTCACTATGGGGCTATGGGCACACTATGGGGATATGGGCACACTATGGGGATATAGGATATAGGGTCACTATGGGGTCACTATGGGGATGCAGGATATAGGGTCACTATGGGGGCACTATGGGGATATGGGCACACTATGGGGGCACTATGGGTCACTATGGGCACACTATGGGGGCACTATGGGGATGCAGGATATAGGGTCACTATGGGGGCACTATGGGGGCACTATGGGGATACAGGATATAGGGTCACTATGGGGGCACTATGGGGATATGGGATATAGGCACACTATGGGGGCACTATGGGGACACTATGGGGACACTGGGGGGCACTATGGGGATATAGGGTCACTATGGGCACACTATGGGGTCACTATGGGGGCACTATGGGGATATAGGATATAGGGTCACTATGGGGCACTATGGGCACACTATGGGGGCACTATGGGGATATAGGATATAGGGTCACTATGGAGGCACTATGGGGGCACTATGGGGACACTATGGGGATGCAGGATATAGGGTCACTATGGGGCCCTATGGGGGCGCTATGGGGATACAGGATATAGGGTCACTATGGGGGCACTATGGGGCACTATGGGGTCACTATGGGTCACTATGGGTCACTATGGGTCACTATGGGTCACTATGGGGATGCAGGACGCGCCCCCACCCTGAGCAGCAGCAGCAGCCCCGGCCCCGCAGCACAGAGCAGCAGCAGCGACCCCTGAACTGCCAGCAGCCGGTTCTTGGTCCGGTCCGACAGCGACAGGAACCGCGACGGGGCCGAGTCTGGGGGAACAATGGGATCAATGGGAACAATGGGATCAATGGGGGCAATGGGGGCAATGGGATCAATGGGAACAATGGGAACAATGGGAACAATGGGAACAATGGGAACAATGGGATCAATGGGATCAATGGGAACAATGGGGGCAATGGGAGCAATGGGAACAATGGGGGCAATGGGATCAATGGGGATAATGGGAACAATGGGATCAATGGGAGCAATGGGGGCAATGGGAATAATGGGATCAATGGGAACAATGGGAATAATGGGAGCAATGGGAACAATGGGGGCAATGGGAGCAATGGGGACAATGGGAACAATGGGAACAATGGGGGCAATGGGATCAATGGGAACAATGGGAGCAATGGGAGCAATGGGGGCAATGGGGACAATGGGATCAATGGGGGCAATGGGGACAATGGGAACAATGGGATCAATGGGGACAATGGGAACAATGGGATCAATGGGGACAATGGGAACAATGGGAACAATGGGGGCAATGGGAACAATGGGAACAATGGGAGCAATGGGGGCAATGGGATCAATGGGAACAATGGGATCAATGGGAACAATGGGATCAATGGGACCCAGTGTCATCAATGGGAGCAATGGGAACAGTGTCATCAATGGGATGAATGGATCCAGTGTCCTCAATGGACCCAGTGTCATCAATGGGACCCAGTGTCATTAATGGGATCAATGCGACCCAGTGTCCCCAATGGGATCAATGGCCCCGCTGTCCCCATTGTCCCCATTGCCCCCATTGCCCCCATTGTCCCCATTGTCCCCATTGTCCCCATTGCCCCCATTGTCCCCATTGCCCCCATTGTCCCCATTGTCCCCATTGCCCCCATTGCCCCCATTGTCCCCATTGCCCCCATTGTCCCCATTGCCATCGCTGCCCCCATTGCCCCCATTGTCCCCATTGCCCCCATTGCCATCCCTGCCCCCATTGCCCCCATTGCCCCCATTGCCCCCATTGTCCCCATTGCCCCCATTGTCCCCATTGCCATCGCTGCCCCCATTGCCCCCATTGTCCCCATTGTCCCCATTCCCATCCCTGTCCCCATTGCCCCCATTGCCCCCATTGCCCCTATTGCCCCCATTGCCCCCATTGTCCCCATTGTCCCCATTGTCCCCATTGTCCCCATTGTCCCCATTGTCCCCATTGCCCCCATTGCCATCCCTGTCCCCATGGCCCCATTGCCCCCATTGTCCCCATTGTCCCCATTGCCCCCATTGTCCCCATTGTCCCCATTGCCCCCATTGTCCCCATTGCCCCCATTGCCCCCATTGCCCCTATTGCCCCCATTGCCCCCATTGTCCCCATTGCCCCCATTGTCCCCATTGTCCCCATTGCCCCCATTCCCATCCCTGTCCCCATTGCCCCCATTGTCCCCATTGTCCCCATTGTCCCCATTGCCCCCATTCCCATCCCTGCCCCCATTGTCCCCATTGTCCCCATTGCCCCCATTCCCATCCCTGCCCCCATTGCCTCCACTGCCCCCATTGCCCCCATTGTCCCCATTGCCCCCATTGCCCCCACTGTCCCCATTGCCCCCATTGCCCCAATTGTCCCCATTGTCCCCATTGCCCCCATTGCCCCTATTGCCCCCATTGCCCCAATTGTCCCCATTGTCCCCATTGCCCCCATTGCCCCCTTTGTCCCCATTGCCCCCATTGCCCCCATTGCCCCCATTGTCCCCATTGTCCCCATTGCCCCCATTGCCCCCATTGCCATCCCTGTCCCCATTGCCCCCATTGCCCCCATTGTCCCCATTGTCCCCATTGCCCCCATTGCCCCCCATTGTCCCCATTGCTCCCATTGTCCCCATTGCCCCCATTGCTCCCATTGTCCCCATTGTCCCCATTGCCCCCATTGCCATCCCTGTCCCCATTGCCCCCATTGCCCCCATTGTCCCCACTGCCCCCACTGCCCCCATTGTCCCCATTGCCCCCATTGCCCCCACTGCCCCCATTGCCCCCATTGCCCCCATTGTCCCCATTGCCCCCATTGCCATCCCTGTCCCCATTGCCCCCATTGCCCCCATTGCCCCCATTGCCCCATTGCCCCCATTGTCCCCATTGCCCCCATTGCCCCCACTGCCCCCACTGCCCCCATTGCCCCCATTGTCCCCATTGCCCCCATTGCCCCCATTGCCCCCATTGTCCCCATTGCCCCCACTGCCCCCATGCCCCCATTGCCCCCATTGCCCCCATTGTCCCCATTGCCCCCATTGTCCCCATTGCCCCCACTGCCCCCATTGCCCCCATTGTCCCCATTGTCCCCATTGTCCCCATTCCCATCCCTGTCCCCATTGCCCCCATTGCCCCCACTGCCCCCATTGTCCCCATTGTCCCCATTGTCCCCATTGTCCCCACTACCCCCATTGCCCCCATTGTCCCCATTGTCCCCATTGTCCCCATTGTCCCCATTGCCCCCATTGCCCCCATTGTCCCCATTGCCCCCATTGCCCCCATTGCCCCATTATTCCCCCCCTGTCCCCCTCACCTCTCACTCTCACGAAGGTCCCACACGACGCCCCGTTGCTGTTCCCGTCTCTGACCCGGCAGTACAACACCCCGGCCCGTTTCGCTCCGGTTCCGCTCAGCACCAGCTCGGTTCCGTCCTTCGTCGTTTCCACCCCATCGTCCCCCATGTCCCCGACCCGACCCACGGCGCCGAACCGGAACCAGGTGACGTTGGCACCGGGTCGGTTATGGGGACATTGAAGGGTGACGCGCTGCCCCACAGGGACCCACAGCGACGTGGGGACGCGACCCACGGGAACAAGGGACGGGCACGAGGGGGGGGGGGCGGCGTCCGGGAACGAGGAGACGGTGAGAAAATGGGGGGGGGGGCGGGAGGGGGGGGGAGGGGGGGGGAATTGAGGGGGGGTGGAGGAACAGGGGGGGGAAATGGGGGGGGGAGATGTGGGGGAGGAGCCTGGAAATAGGGGGAGGGGGTTAATGTTAAGGGGGGTCATATGGGGTGGGGGTCATATGGGGTGAGGGGGGTCCAAATTGGGGGGGGTCATATGGGGTGGGGGTCATATGGGGTGAGGGGGGGTCATATGGGGTGGGGGTTATATGGGGTGGGGGTTATATGGGGTGAGGGGGGTCCAAATTGGGGGGGGTCATATGGGGTGGGGGTTATATGGGGTGAGGGGGGTCCAAATTGGGGGGGGTCATATGGGGTGGGGGTTATATGGGGTGAGGGGGGTCCAAATTGGGGGGGGGTTATATGGGGTGGGGGTTATATGGGGTGAGGGGGGGTCATATGAGGGAGGGGGTTATATGGGGTGAGGGGGGTCCAAATTGGGGGAGGTCATATGGGGTGAGGGTTATATGGGGTGGGGGTCATATGGGGTGGGGGTTATATGGGGTGAGGGGGGTCCAAATGGGGGGGGGGGGTTCATATGGGGTGGGGTTATATGGGGTGACGGGGGTCCAAATTGGAGGGGGGTCATATGGGGAGGGGGTCATATGGGGTGAGGGGGGTCCAAATGGGGGGGGTTGGGGTTCATATGGGGCCAGGGACCCAAAATTAAGGGGGGGGGTAACTAAAATGGGTGTGGGGACCCAAATAGGGGGGCAGGTGGGGGAGTCCGAATGTTGGGGGGTCTAATATGGGGAAGGGGACTCCAAAATTTGGGGTTAATTTGGGGAGAGTCCCCAAGATAATTAAAACCAGCCCCTCCCACCCCCCGCCCCGAACATCTGCGCCTCCCCCCCCCCCCTTTGGGTTTCGGTTCCCCACATCCAGGGGTCTCTGGGGACCGATGTTATTTTGGGGCCCCACAAGACCCAAAATCCCCCAACCTGGCCCCAGAACCTCTTCCTTCCCCAAATGCTTTTAATACCCCCCCAATGTTCCCTTTGGGACCCCCCCCAAAATGCCCCACATCACCCCATAGCGCCCCTGACCCATAGAGGAACCCCAATCCCCCCATTGGGATCCACCCAACTCCAGACCCCACTGCCCCCCCGGACCCAGATTTGGGGACCCAGGCGCCCAAAGACCCCCAAACATCCGGGACTTCCCCCGTGCCCCCCCCACGACCCTGACCCCAAAAGCCCCGTAGGAGCCCCTGGCCCCATAGGGCCCCTTCAGCCCCACAGCCCCCAACCTGAACGACCACTCAGGGCCCCCTCCTGGATCTCCCCCAGCCCCATAAGTGTCCCCCCCCCCAACCCCACAGCCCTCCCAGCACCCCATTCCCTCCTGACCCCCCTGAGCCCACTACTCCTCCTGACTCCAAAGACCCCCCGGGACTCTCCCCAGCCCCACAGGACCCTCATGTTGGACCCCCATGTTGGACCCCCGTGTTGGACCCCCATGTTGGCCCCCCTTATTGGACCCCCATGTTGGACCCCCATGTTGGACCCCCATGTTGGACCCCCGTGTTGGACCCCCATGTTGGACCCCCATGTTGGGCCCCTTATTGGACCCCCATGTTGGACCCCCGTGTTGGACCCCCTTATTGGACCCCCATGTTGGACCCCCATGTTGGACCCCCTTATTGGACCCCTTGTTAGACCCCCTTATTGGACCCCCATGTTAGACCCCCATGTTAGACCCCCATGTTGGACCCCCTTATTGGACCCCCATGTTGGACCCCCATGTTAGACCCCCATGTTGGACCCCCATGTTGGACCCCCATGTTAGACCCCCTTATTGGACCCCCATGTTGGACCCCCATGTTGGACCCCCATGTTAGACCCCCATGTTGGCCCCCCTTATTGGACCCCCTTGTTGGACCCCCATGTTAGACCCCCATGTTAGACCCCCTTATTGGACCCCCTTGTTGGACCCCCATGTTAGACCCCCATGTTAGACCCCCTTATTGGACCCCCTTGTTGGACCCCCATGTTAGACCCCCATGTTAGACCCCCTTATTGGACCCCCATGTTGGACCCCCTTATTGGACCCCCATGTTAGACCCCCATGTTGGACCCCCGTGTTGGACCCCCTTATTGGACCCCCTTATTGGACCCCCTTATTGGACCCCCATGTTGGACCCCCATGTTGGACCCCCTTATTGGACCCCCATGTTGGACCCCCATGTTGGACCCCCTTATTGGACCCCTATGTTAGACCCCCTTATTGGACCCCCATGTTGGACCCCCATGTTACACCCCCTTATTGGACCCCCTTATTGGCCCCCCTTATTGGACCCCATACCTTGGAGGAGCCCCAGGAGCAGCAGCGTCGCTGTGAACCCCATCTCAGCCAGTGGGTGGGGCCGGGGGGGGGGGCGTGGTTATAAAGGGGGTGGGGGCTGTGAGGGGGCGTGGCCTATAAAGGGGGGGGCAGCCCTCGGTGTCAATCCAGCATCGTCCATTGATATTAAACCTCATTGATATTAAACCTCATTGATATTAAACCTCATTGATATTAAACCTCATTGATATTAAACCTCATTAAACCTCATTGATATTAAAGCTCATTGATCCCCCGATGTCAGTTCAATATCACCATTATCACCCCAATATCACCCCAATATCATCAATATCACCCCAGTATAACCACAATATCACCCCTATCACCCCAATATCACCACTATTACACCAATATCACCCCAATATCACCCCAATATCACCCCAATATCACCCCTATATCACCATTATCACCCCAATATCACCTCAATATCACCACTATCATCCCAATATCACCCCAATATCATCAATATCACCTCAATATCACCAGTATCACCTCAATATCACCCCAGTATCACCACTATCACCTCAATATCATGAATATCACCCCAATATCACCCCAATATCATCAATATCACCCCAATATCACTCCAATATCACCCCAATATCACAAGTATCACCCCAATATCACCAATATCACCCAATATCACCTCAATATCACTAATATTCCCCTAGAATCACCCCCAATATCATCAATATCACCCCAATATCACCCCAGTATAACCACAATATAACCACTATCACCCCAATATCACCCCAATATCATCAATATCACCCCAATATCACCCCTATATCACCATTATCACGTCAATATCACCCCAATATAACCCCTATCACCCCAATATCACAAGTATCACCCCAATATCATCAATATCACCCCAATATCACCCCAATATCACCCCTATCACCTCAATATCACCAATATTCCCCTAGAATCACCCCAATATCATCAATATCACCTCAATATCACCAGTATCACCCCACTATCACCCCAATATCACCAGTATCACCCCAATATCATCAATATCACCACTATCACCCCACTATTGCCCCACTATCACCAATATCACCCCAATATCACCCCAATATCACCAATATCACCAATATCACCTCAATATCACCAATATTCCCCTAGAATCACCCCAATATCATCAATATCACCCCACTATCACCCCAATATCATCAATATCACCAATATCACCAGTATCACCCCAATATCACCACTATTGTCCCAATATCACCCCAATATCACACGTATCACCCCAATATCACCCCAATATCATCAATATCACCTCAATATCACCCCAGTATAACCACAATATAACCACTATCACCCCAATATCACCACTATTACACCAATATCACCCCAATATAACCTCAATATCACCATTATCACCCCAATATCATCAATATCACCCCAATATCACCCCAGTATAACCACAATATAACCACTATCACCCCAATATCACCCCAATATCACCCCAATATCATCAATATCACCCCACTATCACCCCAATATCACCACTATTACACCAATATCACCCCAATATCACCCCTATATCACCATTATCACCTCAATATCACCTCAATATCACCAATATTCCCCTAGAATCACCCCAATATCATCAATATCACCCCAATATCACCCCAGTATAACCACAATATAACCATTATCACCCCAATATCATCAATATCACCCCAATATCACCAGTATCACCCCAGTATCACCCCAATATCACCCCTATATCACCATTATCACCTCAATATCACCAATATTCCCCTAGAATCACCCCAATATCATCAATATCACCCCAATATCATCAATATCACCATTATCACCCCAATATCACCACTATCACCCCAATATCATCATTATCACCTCAATATCACCATTATCACCCCAATATCATCAATATCACCCCACTATCACCCCACTATCACCCCTATCACCCCTATATCACCATTATCACCCCAATATCCCCCAATATCACCCCAATATCACTCCAATATCACCCCAATATCATCAATATCACCCCAATATCACCCCAATATCATCAATATCACCCCAATATCACCCCCGTATAACCACAATATCACCATTATCACCCCAATATCACCCCAATATCACCAGTATCACCCCAATATCACCATTATCACCCCACTATCACCCCAATATCACCCCTATATCACCATTATCACCCCAGTATCACCTCAATATCACCAATATTCCCCTAGAATCACCCCAATATCATCAATATCACCCCAATATCACCATTATCACCCCAATATCACCCAATATCACCCTATATCACCATTATCACCTCAATATCACCCCAATATCATCAATATCACCCCAATATCATCAATATCACCCCAATATCACCCCTATATCACCATTATCACCTCAATATCACCCCAATATCACCCCTATCACCCCAATATCACCACTATCGTCCCACTATCACCCCAATATCACCCCAATATCACCCCTATCACCCCAATATCACCCACTATCACCCCAACATGGCGCCGCGTTCCCCTATACCGTCACTGTGTGTCTCTATGGGGCTCAGTGTGCGTTATATCCCGCAATGCACCTTGCCGGAAGTGAAGCGACTGCGCATGATCAAAATGGCGACCGCTACATGCCACGTTATATCCCACAATGCAATATACAGGAAGTAACGTTCTGCGCATGACCAAAATGGCGACCGCCAAATGCCACGTTATATCCCACAATGCAATATACAGGAAGTAATGTTCTGCGCATGACCAAAATGGCGACCGCCATTTGCCACGTTATGCCGCGTTATATCCCACAATGCACCATACCGGAAGTGACGCTACTGCGCATGATCAAAATGGCGACCTCCAAATGCCACGTTATGCCGCGTTATATCCCACAATGCACCTTGCCGGAAGCGACGCTACTGCGCATGACCAAAATGGCGACCGCCAATTGCCACGATAT
The DNA here is from genome assembly GCF_054131305.1 of Coturnix japonica. Lineage (NCBI taxonomy): Eukaryota > Metazoa > Chordata > Aves > Galliformes > Phasianidae > Coturnix > Coturnix japonica. The sequence goes on from NW_028188946.1 coordinate 1,036,843, forward strand.
GCCGCGTTATATCCCACAATGCAGCATACCGGAAGCGACGCTACTGCGCATGACCAAAATGGCGACCTCCAATTGCCACGTTATGCCGCGTTATATCCCACAGTGCACCATACCGGAAGCGACGCTACTGCGCATGACCAAAATGGCGACCTCCAATTGCCACGTTATGCCGCGTTATATCCCACAGTGCACCATACCGGAAGCGACGCTACTGCGCATGACCAAAATGGCGACCGCCAATTGCCACGTTATGCCGCGTTATATCCCACAATGCACCATACCGGAAGCGGCGCTACTGCGCATGATCAAAATGGCGACCTCCATTTGCCACGTTATTCCGCGTTATATCCCACAATGCAGCATACCGGAAGCGACGCTACTGCGCATGACCAAAATGGCGACCGCCATTTGCCACGTTATGCCGCGTTATATCCCACAATGCACCTTGCCGGAAGTGACGCTATTCCTCACTATAAAATGGCGCCCGGGACTTGCCGGGACACTGTGGGGCTTTATGGGGCTTCTATGGGGCTCTGTGGGCTTCTATGGGGCTCTATGGGGCACTGTGGGGCTCTGTGGTGCTTTATGGGGCTCTATGGGGCTTCTATGGGGCACTGTGGGCTTCTATGGGGCTCTATGGGGCTCTGTGGTGCTCTGTGGGGCTCTGTGGGGCTCTGTGGGGCACTGTGGGCTTCTATGGGGCTCTATGGGGCACTGTGGGCTTCTATGGGGCTCTATGGGGCTCTGTGGGCTTCTATGGGGCACTATGGGGCACTGTGGGGCTCTGTGGGCTTCTATGGGGCACTATGGGGCACTGTGGGGCTCTGTGGGCTTCTATGGGGCTCTATGGGGCACTGTGGGCTTCTATGGGGCTCTATGGGGCTCTGTGGTGCTTTATGGGGCTCTATGGGGCTTCTATGGGGCACTGTGGGCTTCTATGGGGCTCTATGGGGCACTGTGGTGCTTTATGGGGCTCTATGGGGCTTTTATGGGGCTTCTATGGGGCACTGTGGGGCTCTGTGGGCTTCTATGGGGCTCTATGGGGCTCTGTGGTGCTTTATGGGGCTCTGTGGTGCTTTATGGGGCTCTATGGGGCTTCTATGGGGCTCTGTGGGCTTTTATGGGGCTCTATGGGGCACTGTGGGGCTCTGTGGTGCTTTATGGGGCTCTATGGGGCTTCTATGGGGCTCTGTGGGCTTTTATGGGGCTCTATGGGGCACTGTGGGGCTCTGTGGTGCTTTATGGGGCTCTATGGGGCTTCTATGGGGCTCTGTGGGGCTCTGTGGGGCTCTATGGGGCACTGTGGGGCTTCTATGAAGCGCTGTTTATCTCTATGTGTCTCTATGTGGCTGTACGGGGTTATTTGGGGCCTCCACCATCACCAACATCGTTCCCCTCACACCGCCCACATCGCTGCCCCCCCCCCCATCACCCCATTACCCCCATTACCCCCATCACCCCATTATCACCATCACCCCATTACCCCCATCACTCCATTACCCCCATCACCCCATTACCTCCATCACCCCCATTATCACCATCACCCCCATTATCACCATCACCCCATTACCCCCATCACCCCCATTATCACCATCACCTCCCCCCACGTCACCCCACTGCCCAATTCCAGGTGGTTTCCTTCCACACTAACGCGTCTTTTCTTGTATTTCTTCTGCTTTAACCCAGCTTTTCTTGTATTTCTTCCAATCTAACCCAGCTTTTCTTGTATTTCTTCCAATCTAACCCTGCTTTTCTTGTATTTCTTCCAATCTAACCCAGCTTTTCTTGTATTTCTTCCAATCTAACCCTGCTTTTCTTCGTTTTCATCCGCTCTATCACTGCTTTTCTTGGATTCCTGCCGTTCTAACCTGTCTTTTCTTGGTTTTCTTACGCTCTAACCCTTCTTTTCTTGGTTTTCTTCTGCTATACCCTTCTTTTCTTGGTTTTCTTTCTTTCTAACCCATCTTTTCTTGGTTTTCTTTCTTTCTAACCCGTCTTGTCTTTGTTTTCTTCCACTCTAAATTATTGTTTCTTGGTTTTCTTCCCATCTAACCTTGCTTTTCTAGGTTTTCCTGCTGCTCTAATTTGTCTTTTCTTGGTTTTCTTCCGCTCTAACCCTGCTTTTTTTTGTTTTCTTATATTTTAACCCTGCTTTTTTGGATTTTCTTCTGCTCTTACCCATCTTTTCTTAATTTTTTTACCCTCTGCCTTAGTGAGGCCCCTTTCCCTTTCTGTAGCCGAGTGTTCTCACCTCCTGTAGTGCTGTTCTAGGCTGAGCAATGTGATGGTGGAGAAGCCAAGTCCTGGGGCTCCATCCAGCAGCTCTTGGTCCAAGGCAGCAACAGAGCAGAAGAGCTTCTTCATGTGGGTAGATGTGACCACAACGAGGAGCTCCAGCAAATACCTGCTGCCTCCCAGTGCCAGCCCTTATATGAGCACCAGGAGGGGGCGGAGCCAGCCCTGCAGCCAATCGGATGCGTTGCCTGCACTTGGGCTGTACTGCTGTGTCTCCGCCCCATCATGGCTTCCAACCATGACTAAACATTTCTATTATATCACCCCAATTATATAATGATATCATCGCCCCCATCACCCCCCATCGTTCCAATGTCCCCCCCCATAACCCCCCCATCATCCCAACGTCCCCCCAGCATCAACCCCAGAGCGGTGCCCACAGTGTCACCCCATTGTGACACTGAGATCTGACCCCTGTGTCCATATACTGTGCTGTCGTTTCTTCTCTATCCATAATCCTCCCCTTTAAGAACAAATAAATGTAATTATTCACCTGTTACTGCTTTGTTTTTGTTCTTGATTGGGGCTGTTATGTAACATCCTGATTGGGCACCTGCTGAGGGGAGGGGCCCACCCCATGGGCACAGGTGGGGGCTGTTGAGGGGTGGATTGTGATTGGTTGGAGCCTGGCTCCTCCCCTCCTTGATTGGTATTTAAGGGCTGGGAAGGGCAGGGGGCAACATCAGTTCCAGCTCGGTGCTCCTATGGGAGCATTGGGGGTAGTGGATTCTCCTTCCTGCTGCTTTCGAGCTCTGGATGCCATATGAGATGCGACTCTGCTTGGAGATCCTTTCCTTTGGGGTCTATGGTGAGTCTTTGGCTTTGCAATGGGGTAAGGAATTTCTTCTTTATTACTGGACTGATGTCTTCTCCTTTTGATTGCTCCTAACAGCACTTATGGATGGGTATGAGAATGAGCTGTATGTAGAGCCTCCTTCCTTTGGATGGATGCTCAGCCTTCACAATGGGGTGAGCGATCTCTTCTTTATTGCAGGGTTTGGGGGTGTTATGGGTCACTTTGGGATGCTCCATCCCTAGAGGTGTTTGAGGCTGTGGGACCTTGGTGTGGTGGTTGGTGACTGTCCCCATAGCAGGGGGTTGAATGGAGATGGTCGTGATGGTCTTCAGTGCTGATTGTCATTTGATTCTATGCTCATATATTGCAGAGTATCAGCCCCAATGTTGGATGCTATGGGACGCTGTTCATCATCATCTCCATCTGTACACGGAGCCATTGGCTGCTGCTCTCTGGACTCGGTTCTACAGCCAGTTCTTCATCCATCTCATCATCTTCCCATCCACTCGGTGTCTTCATCACTTGGACATGAGGACACTGTGGGGTCCTGCATCAGAGGCCTTGGTGAAGTCTAAGTAGATGATATCAGCAGCTCTTCCTTCATCTGCTGATGCATCAGTGCCATCATAGAAGTCTATGAGGTCAGTCAATGAGGATTTGCCCTTGGTGAAGTCACACTGGTTCTCCATCGTCACCTCCTGCCTTCCATGATCCCTGGGTCCTTCTATGAGGATCTCCATCATCACCTCCTGCTTCCATGAGCCCTGGGTCCTTCTATGAGGATCTCCATCATCACCTCCTGCCTTCCATGAGCCCTGTGTCCTTCTATGAGGATCTCCATCATCACCTCCTGCCCTCCATGAGCTCTGTGTCCTTCTATGAGGATCTCCATCATCACCTCCTGCCTTCCATGAGCCCTGTGTCCTTCTATGAGGATCTCCATCATCACGTCCTGCCTTCCATGGGTCCTTATGGTAACCCTATGGGTCCTTATGGTAACCCTATGGGTCCTTATGGTAACCCTATGGGGTCTTATAGGTTCTTGTGGGGTCTTATAGGTTCTTGTGGGGTCTTATAGGTTCTTATGGGGTCTTATAGGTTCTTATGGGGTCTTATAGGTTCTTATGAGAGCAGCAAGGAACAGAAACCTGCATTGCCTGGACCCAGCTTTGCTGATGGTAACTCTCAGCCCAGCAGGTAAGGGCAGCACACACAATTGCTTTTTATCTGTTCCATACTGAAATTGAAGGTGACGTTCCATTATTATAATGATAATATCTGCTCTCATCCTTCTGCTTTCTCTTTTCCTCTGTTCTCTGCTGTTTCTCCAGCATTTCCTGCAGTGTTTCCTTTGTTCTCACTTTATGTTCTGTTCATTCTTTGGGCCTTGTTGTTCATTTTGGTGCTTCACTCCCTTCAGCCTTTCATTCCATGTTGGAGTTCCAAGCAGTTTCCTCTGCTGCCTTGCCCTCCATCTTGATCATCTTCCCAATGTTCTTTTGGGCCTTGCCCCCCATCTTGATGTTTCTTGTAGTGCCCTTTAGGGCCTTGCCCCCCATCTTGATGTTTCTTGTTGTGCCCTTTAGGGCCTTGCCCCCATCTTGATGTTTCTTGTAGTGCCCTTTTGGGCCTTGCCCCCCATCTTGATGTTTCTTGTAGTGCCCTTTAGGGCCTTGCCCTCCATCTTGATGTTTCTTGTAGTGCCCTTTTGGGCCTTGCCATCCATCTTGGTGTTTGCTGCAGTTTTCTCTTCAGCTTTGCCCTCCATCTTGATGTTCCTTGCAGTGTTCTTTTGGGCCTTGTCCTCATCTTGATGTTCTGCGTGATGTTCACTTTGGCCTTGCCCTAATCCATCTAGGGTTAGGGTTAGGGTTTTTTTTCTTGGATTTTTCGGCTCTAACCCTGTTTTTCTTGATTTTTTTCGGCTCTAACCCTGTTTTTCTTGGTTTTCTTCCGTTCTAATCCGGCTTTTCTTGGTTTTTTTCCTTTCTAACCCTGCTTTTCTTGGTTTTCTTCCTTTCTAACCCTGCTTTTCTTGGTTTTCTTCTGCTCTAACCCTGTTTTTCTTGGTTTTCTTCCGCTCTAACCCGGCTTTTCTTGATTTTCTATAGTCCTAACCCTGTTTTTCTTGGTTTTCTTCGGCTCTAACCCAGCTTTTCTTGGTTTTCTTCGGCTCTAACCCCGTTTTTCTTGGTTTTCTTCCGTTCTAATCCGGCTTTTCTTGGTTTTCTTCCTTTCTAACCCTGTTTTTCTTGGTTTTCTTCCGGTCTAACCCCGTTTTTCTTGGTTTTCTTCCTTTCTAACCCGGCTTTTCTTGGTTTTCTTCTGCTCTAACCCTGTTTTTCTTGGTTTTCTTCCGCTCTAACTCGGCTTTTCTTGCTTTTCTATAGTCCTAACCCTGTTTTTCTTGGTTTTCTTCCGCTCTAACTCGGCTTTTCTTGCTTTTCTATAGTCCTAACCCTGCTTTTCTTGGTTTTCTTCCGGTGTAACAATGGTTTTCTTGGTTTTCTTCCGTTCTAACCCGGCTTTTCTTGGTTTTCTTCCTTTCTAATCCTGTTTTTCTTGTTTTTTTTCGGCTCTAACCCTGGTTTTCTTTTTTTTTTTCGGCTCTAACCCTGGTTTTCTTGATTTTTTTTGGCTCTAACCCTGTTTTTCTTGATTTTTTTTGGCTCTAACCCCGTTTTTCTTGGTTTTCTTCCGCTCTAACCCCGTTTTTCTTGGTTTCTTCCGTTCTAACCCAGCTTTTCTTGGTTTTTTACGGCTCTAACCCTGTTTTTCTTGGTTTTCTTCCGCTCTAACCCCGTTTTTCTTGGTTTTCTTCCGTTCTAAACCGGATTTTCTTGTTTTTTTTCGGATCTAACCCTGTTTTTCTTGGTTTTCTTTGGCTCTTACCCTGTTCATCTTGGTTTTATTCCGCTCTAACCCTGTTTTTCTTGATTTTCTTCCGCACTAACCCTGTTTTTCTTGTTTTTTTTCGGCTCTAACCCTGTTTTTCTTGGTTTTCTTCCGTTCTAATCCGGCTTTTCTTGGTTTTCTTCGGCTCTAACGCTGTTTTTCTTGGTTTTCTTCCGTTCTAACCCGGCTTTCTTTGGTTTTCTTCCTTTCTAACCCTGTTTTCCTTGGTTTTCTTCGACTCTAACCCTTGTTTTCTTGGTTTTTATCGGCTCTAACCCTGGTTTTCTTGGTTTTTTTTGGTTCTAACCCGGCTTTTCTTGGTTTTCTTCCGGTCTAACCCTGTTTTTCTTGGTTTTCTTCTGCTCTAACCCCGTTTTTCTTGGTTTTCTTCCGTTCTAATACGGCTTTTCTTGGTTTTCTTCCGCTCCAACCCTGCTTTTCTTGGTTTTCTTCCGTTCTAACCAGGCTTTTCTTGGTTTTCATCCGGTCTAACCCTGTTTTTCTTGTTTTTTTTCGGCTCTAACCTTGTTTTTCTTGGTTTTCTTCCGGTCTAACCCTGTTTTTCTTGGTTTTTTTTCGGCTATAACCCTGTTTTTCTTGGGTTTTTTCGGCTCTAACCCTGTTTTTCTTGGTTTTTTTCGGCTCTAACCCTGTTTTTCATGGTTTTCTTCCGCTCTAACCCTGTTTTTCTTGGTTCTCTTCGGCTCTAACCGTGTTTTTCTTGGTTGTCTTCCGTTCTAACCCGGCTTTTCTTGGTTTTCTTCCGGTCTAACCCAGCTTTTCTTGGTTTTTTTCAGCTCTAACCCTGTTTTTCTTGGTGTTTTCCGGCTCTAACCCTGTTTTTCTTGGTTTTCTTCGGCTCTAACCCCGTTTTTTTTGGTTTTCTTCGGCTCTAATCCGGCTTTTCTTGGTTTTCTTCCATTCTAACCCTGTTTTTCTTGGTTTTCGTCCGGTCTAACCCAGTTTTTCTTGGTTTTCTTCCATTCTAACCCGGCTTTTCTTGGTTTTCTTCTGCTCTAACCCTGTTTTTCTTGGTTTTCTTCCGCTCTAACCCGCCTTTTCTTGCTTTTCTATAGTCCTAACCCTGCTTTTCTTGGTTTTCTTCCGCTCTAACCCTGTTTTTCTTTGTTTTTTTCGGATCTAACCCTGTTTTTCTTTGTTTTCTTCCGCTCTAACCCGGCTTTTCTTGCTTTTCTATAGTCCTAACCCTGTTTTTCTTAGTTTTCTTCCGCTCTAACCCTACTTTACTTGGTTTTCTCCGGATCTAGCCCTGTTTTTCTTGGTTTTCTTCCGTTCTAACCCTGCTTTCCTTGGTTTTCTCCGGATCTAGCCCTGTTTTTCTTGGTTTTCTTCCGCTCTAACCCTGTTTTTCTTGAATTTCTTCGGCTCTAACCCTGTTTTTCTTGGTTTTCTTCCGCTCTAACCCTGTTTTTCTTGGTTTTCTTCGGCTCTAACCCTGTTTTTCTTGGTTTTCTTCCATTCTAATCCGGCTTTTCTTGGTTTTCTTCCGGTGTAACCCTGCTTTTCTTGGTTTTCTTCCGGTCTAACCCTGTTTTTCTTGGTTTTCTTTGGTTCTAACCCAGCTTTTCTTGGTTTTTTTCGGCTCTAACCCTGGTTTTCTTGTTTTTTTCCGGCTCTAACCCTGTTTTTCTTGGTTTTTTTCGGCTCTAACCCTGTTTTTCTTGGTTTTTTTTCGGCTCTAACCCTGTTTTTCTTGGTTTTCTTCTGTTCTAACCCGGCTTCTCTTGGTTTTTTTCAAATCTAACCCTGTTTTTCTTGGTTTTTTTCGGCTCTAACCCTGTTTTTCTTGGTTTTTTTCAGCTCTATCCCTGTTTTTCTTGGTTTTCTTACTCTCTAACCCTGTTTTCCTTGGTTTTCTTCCGGTGTAACCCTGTTTTTCTTGGTTTTCTTCCGCTCTAACCCTGCTTTTCTTGGTTTTCTTCGGCTCTAACCCCGTTTTTCTTGGTTTTCTTCCGTTCTAATCCGGCTTTTCTTGGTTTTCTTCCTTTCTAACCCTGTTTTTCTTGGTTTTCTTCCGGTCTAACCCAGTTTTTCTTGGTTTTCTTCCGTTCTAACCCGGCTTTTCTTGGTTTTCTTCTGCTCTAACCCTGTTTTTCTTGGTTTTCTTCCGCTCTAACCCGGCTTTTCTTGATTTTCTATAGTCCTAACCCTGTTTTTCTTGGTTTTCTTCCGGTCTAACCCTGCTTTTCTTGGTTTTCTTCCGGTGTAACTCTGTTTTTCTTGGTTTTCTTCCGTTCTAACCCGGCTTTTCTTGGTTTTCTTCCTTTCTAATCCTGTTTTTCTTGGTTTTTTTCCGATCTAACCCTGGTTTTCTTTTTTTTTTTCGGCTCTAACCCTGGTTTTCTTGATTTTTTTTTGGCTCTAACCCTGTTTTTCTTGGTTTTCTTCCGCTCTAACCCCGTTTTTCTTGTTTATCTTCGGCTCTAACCCCGTTTTTCTTGGTTTTCTTCCGTTCTAACCCTGTTTTTCTTGTTTATCTTCGGCTCTAACCCCGTTTTTCTTGGTTTTCTTCCGTTCTAACCCTGTTTTTCTTGGTTTTCTTCCGCTCTAACCTTGCTTTTCTTGGTTTTCTTCCGGTGTAACCCTGTTTTTCTTGGTTTTCTTCCGCTCTAACCCTGTTTTTCTTGTTTTTTTTTGGCTCTAACCCTGTTTTTCTTGGTTTTCTTCCGCTCTAACCCCGTTTTTCTTGTTTATCTTCGGCTCTAACCCCGTTTTTCTTGGTTTTCTTCCGGTCTAACCCTGCTTTTCTTGGTTTTCTTCTGCTCTAACCCTGCTTTCCTTGGTTTTCTCCGGATCTAACCCTGTTTTTCTTGGTTTTCTTCCGCTCTAACCCTGTTTTTCTTGTTTTTTTTCGGCTCTAACCCTGTTTTTCTTGGTTTTCTTCGGCTCTAACCCTGTTTTTCTTGGTTTTTTTCGGCTCTAACCCTGTTTTTCTTGGTTTTCTTCCGTTCTAATCCGGCTTTTCTTGGTTTTCTTCCGCTCTAACCCTGTTTTTCTTGGTTTTCTTCCGTTCTAATCCGGCTTTTCTTCGTTTTCTTCCGCTCTAACCCTGTTTTTCTTGGTTTTCTTCCGTTCTAACCCGGCTTTTCTTGGTTTTCTTCCTTTCTTATCCTGTTTTTCTTGGTTTTCTTCCGGTCTGACCCTGTTTTTCTTGTTTTATTTCGGCTCTAACTGTGGTTTTCTTGGTTTTTTCTGCTCTAACCCTGTTTTTCTTGGATTTCTTCGGCTCTAACCCCGTTTTTCTTGGTTTTCTTCGGCTCTAACCCCGTTTTTCTTGGTTTTCTTCCGTTCTAACCCGGCTTTTCTTGGTTTTCTTCCGCTCTAACCCTGCTTTTCTTGGTTTTCTTCCGGTGTAACCCTGTTTTCCTTGGTTTTCTTCCGTTCTAACCCGGCTTTTCTTGATTTTCACCCTTTCTAACCCTGTTTTTCTTGGTTTTCTTCCGGTCTAACCCAGTTTTTCTTGGCTTTCTTCCGTTCTAACCCGTCTTTTCTTGGTTTTCTTTTGCTCTAACCCTGGTTTTCTTGGTTTTCTTCCGTTCTAACCCGGCTTTTCTTAGTTGTTTTCGTCTCTCACCTTGTTTTTCTTGGTTTTCTTCCGTTCTAAGTTGGCTTTTCTTGGTTTTTTTCGGCTCTAACCCTGTTTTTCTTGGTTTTCTTCCGCTCTAACCCTGCTTTTATTGGTTTTCTTCTGCTCCAACCCTGTTTTTGTTGGTTTTCTTCCGTTCTAACCCGGCTTTTCTTGGTTTTCTTCCGTTCTAACCCTGTTTTTCTTGGTTTTTTTCGGCTCTAACCCTGTTTTTCTTGTTTTTATTCGGCTCTAACCCTGTTTTCCTTGGTTTTCATCCGTTCTCACCCAGCTTTTCTTGGTTTTTTTCGGCTCTAACCCTTTTTTTCTTGTTTTTTTTCGGCTCTAACCCTGCTTTTCTTGGTTTTCTTCCGCTCTAACCCTGTTTTTCTTGGTTTTGTTCGGCTCTTACCCCGTTTTTCTTGGTTTTCTTCCGTTCTAACCCGGCTTTTCTTGGTTTTCTTCCGCTCTAACCCTGTTTTTCTTCGTTTTTTTCGGATCTAACCCGGTATTTCTTGGTTATCTTCGGCTCTAACCCTGTTTTTCTTGGTTTTCTTCCATTCTAACCCTGTTTTTCTTGGTTTTTTTCGGCTCTAAACCTGTTTTTCTTGTTTTTTTTCAGCTCTAACCCTGTTTTTCTTGGTTTTCTTCGGCTCTAACCCCGTTTTTCTTGGTTTTCTTCCGTTCTAACCCGGCTTTTCTTGGTTTTCTTCCGTTCTAACCCGGCTTTTCTTGCTTTTCTTCCTTTCTAATCCTGTTTTTCTTGGTTTTCTTCCGCTCTAACCCTGGTTTTCTTGGTTTTCTTCCGTTCTAAACCGGCTTTTCTTACTTGTTTTCGTCTCTAACCTTGTTTTTCTTGGTTTTCTTCCGTTCTAACTTGGCTTTTCTTGGCTTTTTTCGGCTCTAACCCTGTTTTTCTTGGTTTTCTTCCGCTCCAACCCTGCTTTTATTGGTTTTCTTCCGCTCTAACCCTGTTTTTGTTGGTTTTCTTCCGTTCTAACCCGGCTTTTCTTGGTTTTCTTCCGTTCTAACCCTGTTTTTCTTGTTTTTTTTCGGCTCTAACCCTGTTTTTCTTGTTTTTATTCGGCACTAACCCTGTTTTCCTTGGTTTTCATCCGTTCTAACCCAGCTTTTCTTGTTTTTTTTCGGCTCTAACCCTTTTTTTCTTGTTTTTTTTCGGCTCTAACCCTGCTTTTCTTGGTTTTCTTCCGCTCTAACCCTGTTTTTCTGGGTTTTCTTCGGCTCTTACCCCGTTTTTCTTGGTTTTCTTCCGTTCTAACCCGGCTTTTCTTGGTTTTCTTCCGTTCTAACCCTGTTTTTCTTTGTTTTTTTCGGATCTAACCCTGTTTTTCTTGGTTTTCTTCGGCTCTAACCCTGTTTTTCTTGGTTTTCTTCCGTTCTAACCCTGTTTTTCTTGGTTTTTTTCCGCTCTAAACCTGTTTTTCTTGTTTTTTTTCAGCTCTAACCCTGTTTTTCTTGGTTTTCTTCTGTTCTAACGCGCCTTTTCTTGGTTTTTTTCGGCTCTAACCCTGTTTTTCTTGTTTTTTTTCGGCTCTAACCCTGTTTTTCTTGGTTTTTTTCGGCTCTAACCCTGTTTTTCTTGGGTTTTTTTGGTTCTAACCCTGTTTTTCTTGGTTTTCTTCATCTCTAACCCTGCTTTTCTTGGTTTTCTTCGGCTCTAACCCTGTTTTTCATGGTTTCCTTTCGCTCTAACCCTGTTTTTCTTGGTTTTTTTCGGATCTAACCCTGTTTTTCTTGGTTATCTTCGGCTCTAACCCTGTTTTTCTTGGTTTGTTTTGGATCTAAATCGGCTTTTCTTTGTTTTCTTCCGCTCTAACCCTGCTTTTCTTGGTTTTCTTCCGGTCTAACCCTGTTTTTCTTGGTTTTCTTCCATTCTAACCCAGCTTTTCTTGTTTTTTTTCGGCTCTAACCCAGCTTTTCTTGTTTTTTTTTCGGCTCTAACCCTGTTTTTCTTGGTTTTCTCCGGATCTAACCCTGTTTTTCTTGGTTTTCTTACGCTCTAACCCTGTTTTTCTTGGTTTTTTTCGGCTCTAACCCTGTTTTTCTTGGTTTTCTTCCGTTCTAACCCGGCTTTTCTTGGTTTTCTTACTCTCTAACCCTGTTTTCCTTGGTTTTCTTCCGTTCTAACCCGGCTTTCTTTGGTTTTCTTCCTTTCTAACCTTGTTTTCCTGGGTTTTCTTCGACTCTAACCCTTGTTTTCTTGGTTTTTATCGCCTCTAACCCTGGTTTTCTTGGTTTATTTGGTTCTAACCCTGTTTTTCCTGGTTTTCTTCCGTTCTAACCCTGTTTTTCTTGGTTTTCTTCCGGTCTAACCCTGTTTTTCTTGGTTTTCTTCCGTTCTAACCCGGCTTTTCTTGGTTTTCTTCTGCTATAACCCTGTTTTTCTTGGTTTTCTTCGACTCTAACCCTGTTTTTCATGGTTTTCTTCCGCTCTAACCCTGTTTTTCTTTGTTCTCTTCGGCTCTAACCGTGTTTTTCTTGGTTGTCTTCCGTTCTAACCCGGCTTTTCTTGGTTTCTTTCGGCTCTAATTCTGCTTTTCTTGGTTTTCTTCCGCTCCAACCCTGGTTTTCTTGGTTTTCTTCCGTTCTAACCCAGCTTTTCTTGGTTTTTTTCAGCTCTAACCCTGTTTTTCTTGGTGTTTTCCGGCTCTAAGTTTGTTTTTCTTGATTTTTTTTCGGCTCTAACCCTGTTTTTCTTGGTTTTCTTCCGTTCTAACCCGGCTTCTCTTGGTTTTCTTCCGGTCTAACCCGGCTTTTCTTGGTTTTCTTCGGCTCGAACCCTGTTTTTCTTGTTTTTTTTCGGCTCTATCCTTGTTTTTCATGGTTTTCTTCCGCTCTAACCCTGCTTTTCTTGGTTTTCTTCCGATCTAACCCTGTTTTTCTTGGTTTTTTTTGGCTCTAACCCTGTTTTTCTTGGTTTTCTTCCGATCTAACCCTGCTTTTCTTGGTTTTCTTCGGCTCTAACCCCGTTTTTCTTGGTTTTCTTCCGTTCTAACCCGGCTTTTCTTGGTTTTCTTCTGCTCTAACCCTGTTTTTCTTGGTTTTCTTTTGCTCTAACCCAGCTTTTCTTGATTTTCTATAGTCCTAACCCTGTTTTTCTTGGTTTTCTTCCGCTCTAACCCTGCTTTTCTTGGTTTTCTTCCGGTGTAACTCTGTTTTTCTTGGTTTTCTTCCGTTCTAACCCGGCTTTTCTTGGTTTTCTTCCTTTCTAATCCTGTTTTTCTTGGTTTTTCTCCGATCTAACCCTGGTTTTCTTTTTTTTTTTTTGGCTCTAACCCTGGTTTTCTTGATTTTTTTTGGCTCTAACCCTGTTTTTCTTGGTTTTCTTCGGATCTAACCCCGTTTTTCTTGGTTTTCTTCCGTTCTAACCTGGCTTTTCTTGTTTTTTTTCGGCTCTAACCCTGTTTTTCTTGGTTTTCTTCCGTTCTAACCCGGCTTTTCTTGTTTATTTTCGGTTATAACCCTGTTTTTCTTGGTTTTCTTCGACTCTAACCCTGTTTTTCATGGTTTTCTTCCGCTCTAACCCTGTTTTTCTTGGTTCTCTTCGGCTCTAACCGTGTTTTTCTTGGTTGTCTTCCGTTCTAACCCGGCTTTTCTTGGTTTCTTTCGGCTCTAACCCTGCTTTTCTTGGTTTTCTTCCGCTCCAACCCTGTTTTTCTTGGTTTTCTTCCGTTCTAACCCAGCTTTTCTTGGTTTTTTTCGGCTCTAACCCTGTTTTTCTTGGTGTTTTCCGGCTCTAACCCTGTTTTTCTTGGTTTTTTTCGGCTCTAACCCTGTTTTTCTTGGTTTTTTTCGGCTCTAGCCCTGTTTTTCTTGGTTTTTTTCGGCTCTATCCCTGTTTTTCTTGGTTTTCTTCCACTCTAACCCTGCTTTTCTTGGTTTTCTTCAGCTCTAAAACCGTTTTTCTTGGTTTTCTTCCGTTCTAATCCGGCTTTTCTTGGTTTTCTTCCTTTCTAACCCTGTTTTTCTTGGTTTTCTTCTCTCTAACCCTGTTTTTCTTGGTTTTCTTCCGCTCTAACCCTTTTTTTCTTGGTTTTCTTCGGCTCTAACCCCGTTTTTCTTGGTTTTCTTCCGTTCTAACCCGGCTTTTCTTGGTTTTCTTCCGCTCTTACCCTGCTTTTCTTGGTTTTCTTCCGGTGTTACCCTGTTTTTCTTGGTTTTCTTCCGCTCTAACCCTGTTTTTCTTGGTTTTTTTCGGCTCTAGCCCTGTTTTTCTTGGTTTTTTTCGGCTCTAACCATGTGTTTCTTGGTTTTTTTCGGCTATAACTCTGTTTTTCTTAGTTTTTTTTGGCTCTAAACCGGCTTTTCTTGGTTTTCTTCCGCTCTAACCCTGCTTTTCTTGGTTTTCTTCCGCTCTAACCCTGCTTTCCTTGGTTTTCTTCCGCTCAAACCCTGTTTTTCTTGGTTTTCTTCCGTTCTAACCCAGCTCTTTTTGGTTTTCTTCCGCTCTAACCCTGTTTTTCTTGTTTTTTTTCGGATCTAACCCTGTTTTTCTTCGTTTTTTTCGGCTCTAAACCGGCTTTTCTTGGTTATCTTCGGCTCTAACCCTGCTTTCCTTGATTTTCTTCCGCTCTAACCCTGTTTTTCTTGGTTTTTTTCGGCTCTAACCCTGTTTTTCTTGGTTTTCTTCCGTTCTAATCCGGCTTTTCTTGGTTTTCTTCCACTCGAACCCTGTTTTACTTGGTTTTCTTCCGTTCTAACCCGGCTTTCTTTGGTTTTCTTCCTTTCTAACCCTGTTTTCCTTGGTTTTCTTCGACTCTAACCCTTGTTTTCTTGGTTTTTATCGGCTCTAACCCTTGGTTTTCTTGTTTTTTTTTGGGTTCTAAGCCGGCTTTTTTTGGTTTTCCTCCGCTCTAACCCTGTTTTTCTTGGTTTTCTTCGTCTCTAACCCCGTTTTTCTTGGTTTTCTTCCGTTCTAATACAGCTTTTCTTGGTTTTCTTTCGCTCTAACCCGGCTTTTCTTGGTTTTCTTCCGTTCTAACCCTGCTTTTCTTGGTTTTCTTCCGGTCTAACCCTGTTTTTCTTGGTTTTTTTCGGCTCTAACCCTGTATTTCTTGGTTTTTTTCGGCTCTAACCCTGTTTTTCATGGTTATCTTCCGCTCTAACCCTGTTTTTCTTGGTTCTCTTAGGGTCTAACTGTGTTTTTCTTGGTTGTCTTCCGTTCTAACCCGGCTTTTCTTGGTTTCTTCCGGCTCTAACCCTGTTTTTCTTGGTTTTTTTCGGCTCTAACCCTGTTTTTCTTGGTTTTCTTCTGTTCTAACCCGGCTTTTCTTGGTTTTTTTCAACTCTAACCCTGTTTTTCTTGGTTTTTTTCGGCTCTAACCCTGTTTTTCTTGGTTTTTTTCGGCTCTAACCCTGTTTTTCTTGGTTTTTTTCGGCTCTAACCCTGTTTTTCTTGCTTTTCTTCCGCTCTAACCCTGCTTTTCTTGGTTTTCTTCTACTCTAACCCCGTTTGTCTTGGTTTTCATCCGTTCTAACCCGGCTTTTCTTGGTTTTCTTCTGCTCTAACCCTGTTTTTCTTGGTTTTCTTCCGCTCTAACCCCGTTTTTCTTGTTTATCTTCGGCTCTAAGCCCGTTTTTCTTGGTTTTCTTCCGGTCTAACCCTGCTTTTCTTGCTTTTCTTCCGGTGTAACTCTGTTTTTCTTGGTTTTCTTCCGTTCTAACCCGCCTTTTCTTGGTTTTCTTCCGCTCTAACCCTGTTTTTCTTGGTTTTTTTCGGATCTAACCCTGTTTTTCTTGGTTTTTTTCGGCTCTAACCCTGTTTTTCTTGGTATTTTTCGGCTCTAAACCGGCTTTTCTTGGTTTTCTTCGGCTCTAACCCTGCTTTTCTTGGTTTTCTTCCGGTCTAACCCTGCTTTTCTTGGTTTTCTTCCGCTCTAACCCTGCTTTCCTGTGTTTTCTCCGGATCTAACCCTGTTTTTCTTGGTTTTCTTCCGCTCTGACCCTGTTTTTCTTGGTTTTTTCGGCTCTAAACCTGTTTTTCTTGGTTTTCTTCCGTTCTAATTCGGCTTCTCTTGGTTTTCTTCCGCTCTAACCCTGTTTTTCTTGGTTTTCTTCCGTTCTAACCCGGCTTTCCTTGGTTTCCTTCCTTTCTAACCCTGTTTTCCTTGGTTTTCTTCGACTCAAACCCTGGTTTTCTTGGTTTTTTTCGGCTCTAACCCTGTTTTTCTTGGTATTTTTCGGCTC
>NW_028188946.1:1067621-1080121 GCF_054131305.1 Coturnix japonica
TTAGGGTAGGGTTAGGGTTAGGGTTAGGGTTAGGGCTAGAGTAGGGTTAGGGTTAGGGTTAGGGTTAGGGTTAGGGTTAGTGTTAGGGTTAGGGTTAGGGTTAGGGTTAGGGTTAGGTTTAGGGTTAGGGTTAGGGTTAGGGTTAGGGTTAGGGTTAGGGTTAGGGTTAGGGTTAGGGTTAGGGCTCGAGTAGGGTTAGGGTTAGGGTTAGGGTTAGGGTTAGGGTTAGGGTTAGGGGTAGGGTTAGGGTTAGGGTTAGGGTTAGGGTTAGGGTTAGGATTTGGGTTAGGGTTAGGGTTAGGGTTAGGGCTAGGGTTAGGGTTAGGGTTAGGGTTAGGGTTAGGGCTAGAGTAGGGTTAGGGTTAGGGTTAGGGCTAGGGTTAGGGTTAGGGTTAGGGTTAGGGTTAGGGTTAGGGCTAGAGTAGGGTTAGGGTTAGGGTTAGGGTTAGGGTTAGGGTTAGGGTTAGGGTTACGGTTAGGGTAGGGTTAGGGTTAGGGTTAGGGTTAGGGCTAGAGTAGGTTTAGGGTTAGGGTTAGGGTTAGGGTTAGGGTTAGGGTTAGGGTTAGGGTATGGTTAGGGTTAGGGTTAGGGTTAGGGTTAGGGTTAGGGTTAGGGTTAGGGTTAGGGTTAGGGTTAGGGTTAGGGTTAGGGTTAGGTTTAAGGTTAGGGTTAGGGTAGGGTTAGGGTTAGGGCTAGAGTATGGTTAGGGTTAGGGTTAGGGTTAGGGTTAGGGTTAGGGTTAGGGTTAGGGTTAGGGTAGGGTTAGGGTTAGGGTTAGGGTTAGGGTTAGGGTTAGGGTTAGGGTTAGGGTTAGGGTTAGGGTTAGGGTTAGGGTTAGGGTTAGTGTTAGGGTTTTTTTTCTTGGTTTTTTTTGGCTCTAACCCTGTTTTTCTTGGTTTTCTTCCGCTCTAACCCGGCTTTTCTTGGTTTTTTTCGGCTCTAACCCTGTTTTTCTTGGTTTTTTTCGGCTCTAACCCTGTTTTTCTTGGTTTTCTTCCGCTCTAACTTTGTTTTTCTTGGTTTCCTTCCGTTCTAACCCTGTTTTTCTTGGTTTTCTTCGGCTCTAACCCCGTTTTTCTTGGTTTACTTTCGTTCTAACCCGGCTTTTCTTGGTTTTCTTTTGCTCTAACCCTGTTTTTCTTGGTTTTCTTCCGTTCTAACCCGTCTTTTCTTGATTTTCTTCCTCTCTAACCCTGTTTTTCTTGGTTTTCTTCCGTTCTAACCCGGCTTTTCTTAGTTGTTTTCGTCTCTAACCTTTTTTTTTCTTGGTTTTTTTCGGCTCTAACCCTGTTTTTCTTGGTTTTCTTCCGTTCTAACCCGGCTTTTCTTAGTTGTTTTCGTCTCTAACCTTGTTTTTCTTGGTTTTTTTTGGTTCTAACCCTGTTTTTCTTGGTTTTCTTCCGTTCTAACCCGGCTTTTCTTGTTTTTTTTCGGCTCTAACCCTGTTTTTCTTGGTTTTCTTCCGTTCTAACCCGGCTTTTCTTGGTTTTCTTCTGCTCTAACCCTGTTTTTCTTGGTTTTCTTCCGTTCTAACCCGGCTTTTCTTGATTTTCTTCCGCTCTAACCCTGTTTTTCTTGGTTTTCTTCCGCTCTAACCCTGTTTTTCTTGTTTTATTTTCGGCTATAACCTTGTTTTTCTTGGTTTTAGTGGTTAGGGTTAGGTTAGGGTTAGGGTTAGGGTTAGGGTTAGGGTTAGAGTTAGGATTAGGGTTAGGGTTAGGGCTAGGGTTAGGGTTAGGGTTAGGGTTAGGGTTAGGGTTAGGGTTAGGGCTAGAGTAGGGTTAGGGTTAGGGTTAGGGCTAGGGTTAGGGTTAGGGTTAGGGTTAGGGTTAGGGTTAGGGTTAGGGTTAGGGTTAGGGTAGGGTTAGGGTTAGGGTTAGGGTTAGGGTTAGGGTTAGGGTTAGGGTTAGGCTTAGGGTTAGGGTAGGGTTAGGGTTAGGGTTAGGGTTAGGGCTAGAGTAGGGTTAGGGTTAGGGTTAGGGTTAGGGTTAGGGTTAGTGTTAGGGTTAGGGTTAGGGTTAGGGTTAGGGTTAGGTTTAGGGTTAGGGTTAGGGTTAGGGTTAGGGTTAGGGTTAGGGTTAGGGTTAGGGTTAGGGTTAGGGTTAGGGTTAGGGCTCGAGTAGGGTTAGGGTTAGGGTTAGGGTTAGGGTTAGGGCTCGAGTATGGTTAGGGTTAGGGTTAGGGTTAGGGTTAGGGTTAGGGTTAGGGTTAGGGTTAGGGTTAGGGTTAGGGTTAGGGTTAGGTTTGGGGTTAGGGTTAGGGTTAGGGTTTTTTTTCTTGGTTTTTTTTGGATCTAACCCTGTTTTTCTTGGATTTCTTCCCCTCTAACCCTGTTTTTCTTGGTTTTCTTCCGCTCTAACCCGGCTTTTCTTGGTTTTTTTCGGCTCTAACCCTGTTTTTCTTGGTTTTTTTCGGCTCTAACCCTGTTTTTCTTGGTTTTCTTCCGTACTAACCCTGTTTTTCTTGATTTCCTTCCGTTCTAACCCTGTTTTTCTTGCTTTTCTTCGGCTCTAACCCCGTTTTTCTTGGTTTACTTTTGTTCTAACCCGGGTTTTCTTGGTTTTTTTTAGCTCAAACCCTGTTTTTCTTGGTTTTCTTCCGTTCTAACCCGGCTTTTCTTGGTTTTTTTCGGCTCTAACCCTGTTTTTCTTGGTTTTCTTACGTTCTAACCCGGCTTTTCTTGGTTTTCTTCTGCTCTAACCCTGTTTTTCTTGGTTTTCTTCCGTTCTAACCCGGCTTTTCTTGATTTTCTTCCTCTCTAACCCTGTTTTTCTTGGTTTTCTTCCGTTCTAACCCGGCTTTTCTTAGATTTTTTCGTATCTAACCTTGTTTTTCTTGGTTTTTTTCGGCTCTAACCCTGTTTTTCTTGTTTTTTTTCGGCTCTAACCCTGCTTTTATTGGTTTTCTTCCGCTCTAACCTTGTTTTTGTTGGTTTTCTTCCGTTCTAACCCGGCTTTTCTTGGTTTTCTTCCGTTCTAACCCTGTTTTTCTTGGCTTTTTTCTGCTCTAACCCTGTTTTTCTTGGTTTTTTTTCGATCCAACCCTGGTTTTCTTGGTTTTTTTCGGCTCTAACCCTGGTTTTCTTGATTTTTTTTGGCTCTAACCCCGTTTTTCTTGGTTTTCTTCCGTTCTAACCCGGCTTTTCTTGGTTTTCTTCCGCTCTAACCCTGCTTTTCTTGGTTTTCTTCCGGTGTAACTCTGTTTTTCTTGGTTTTTATCCGCTCTAACGCTGTTTTTCTTGTTTTTTTTCAAATCTAACCCTGTTTTTCTTGGTTATTTTCGGCTCTAACCATGTTTTTCTTGTTTTTTTTCGGCTCTAGACCGGCTTTTCTTGGTTTTCTTCTGCTCTAACCCTGTTTTTCTTGGTTTTCTTCCGGTCTAACCCTGCTTTTCTTGGTTTTCTTCCGCTCTAACCCTGTTTTTCTTGGTTTTCTTCCGTTCTAATCCGGCTTTTCTTGGTTTTCTTCCGCTCTAACCCTGTTTTTCTTGGTTTTCTTCCGTTCTAACCCTGTTTTTCTTGGTTTTCTTTCGTTCTAACCCGGCTTTCCTTGGTTTTCTTCCTGTATAACCCTGTTTTCCTTGGTGTTCCTCGACTCTAACCCTGGTTTTCTTGTTTTTTATCGGCTCTAACCCTAGTTTTCTTGGGTTTTTTTGGTTCTAACCCGGCTTTTCTTGGTTTTCTTCCGCTCTAACCCTGTTTTTCTTGGTTTTCTTCGGCTCTAACCCCGTTTTTCTTGGTTTTCTCCTGTTCTAACCCAGCTTTTCTTGGTTTTCTTCCACTCTAACCCTGTTTTTCTTGGTTTTCTACTGTTCTAACCCGGCTTTTCTTGGATTTCTTCCGGTCTAACCCTGCTTTTCTTGGTTTTCTTCCAATCTAACCCTGTTTTTCTTGGTTTTCTTCCGCTCTAACCTTGCTTTTCTTGGTTTTCTTCCGTTCTAACCCGGCTTTTCTTGGTTTTCTTCTGCTCTAACCCTGTTTTTCTTGATTTTCTTCCGTTCTAACCCGGCTTTTCTTGATTTTCTTCCTCTCTAACCCTGTATTTCTTGGTTTTCTTCCGTTCTAACCCGGCTTTTCTTAGTTGTTTTCGTCTCTAACCTTGTTTTTCTTGGTTTTTTTCGGCTCTAACCCTGTTTTTCTTGGTTTTCCTCCGTTCTAACCCGGCTTTTCTTAGTTGATTTCGTCTCTAACCTTGTTTTTCTTGGTTTTTTTTGGCTCTAACCCTGTTTTTCTTGGTTTTCTTCCGTTCTAACCCGGCTTTTCTTTTTCTTTTTCGGCTCTAACCCTGTTTTTCTTGGTTTTCTTCCGTTCTAACCCGGCTTTTCTTGGATTTCTTCTGCTCTAACCCTGTTTTTCTTGGTTTTCTTCCGTTCTAACCCGGCTTTTCATAGGTCTTTTCGTTTCTAACCTTGTTTTTCTTGGTTTTTTTCGGCTCTAACCCTGTTTTTCTTGGTTTTTTTCGGCTCTAACCCTGTTTTTCTTGGTTTTCTTTCGCTCTCACCCTGTTTTTCTTGGTTTTTTTCGGCTCTAACCCTGTTTTTCTTGGTTTTTTTCGGCTCTAACCCTGTTTTTCTTGGTTTTCTTCCGCTCTAACTTTGTTTTTCTTGGTTTCCTTCCGTTCTAACCCTGTTTTTCTTGGTTTTCTTCGGCTCTAACCCCGTTTTTCTTGGTTTACTTTCGTTCTAACCCGGCTTTTCTTGGTTTTCTTTTGCTCTAACCCTGTTTTTCTTGGTTTTCTTCCGTTCTAACCCGGCTTTTCTTGATTTTCTTCCTCTCTAACCCTGTTTTTCTTGGTTTTCTTCCGTTCTAACCCGGCTTTTCTTAGTTGTTTTCGTCTCTAACCTTTTTTTTTCTTGGTTTTTTTCGGCTCTAACCCTGTTTTTCTTGGTTTTCTTCCGTTCTAACCCGGCTTTTCTTAGTTGTTTTCGTCTCTAACCTTGTTTTTCTTGGTTTTTTTTGGCTCTAACCCTGTTTTTCTTGGTTTTCTTCCGTTCTAACCCGGCTTTTCTTGTTTTTTTTCGGCTCTAACCCTGTTTTTCTTGGTTTTCTTCCGTTCTAACCCGGCTTTTCTTGGTTTTCTTCTGCTCTAACCCTGTTTTTCTTGGTTTTCTTCCGTTCTAACCCGGCTTTTCTTGATTTTCTTCCGCTCTAACCCTGTTTTTCTTGGTTTTCTTCCGTTCTAACCCGGCTTTTCATTGTTCATTTCGTCTCTAACCTTGTTTTTCTTGGTTTTTTTCGGCTCTAACCCTGTTTTTCTTTGTTTTTTTCGGCTCTAACCCTGTTTTTCTTGGTTTTCTTCCGCTCTAACCCTACTTTTATTGGTTTTCTTCCGCTCTAACCCTGTTTTTCTTGGTTTTCTTCCGCTCTAACCCTGTTTTTCTTGTTTTATTTTCGGCTATAACCTTGTTTTTCTTGGTTTTAGTGGTTAGGGTTAGGTTAGGGTTAGGGTTAGGGTTAGGGTTAGGGTTAGGGTTAGGGTTAGGGTTAGAGTTAGGATTAGGGTTAGGGTTAGGGCTAGGGTTAGGGTTAGGGTTAGGGTTAGGGTTAGGGCTAGAGTAGGGTTAGGGTTAGTGTTAGGGCTAGGGTTAGGGTTAGGGTTAGGGTTAGGGTTAGGGTTAGGGTTAGGGTTAGGGTTAGGGTTAGGGTAGGGTTAGGGTTAGGGTTAGGGTTAGGGTTAGGGTTAGGGTTAGGGTTAGGGTTAGGGTAGGGTTAGGGTTAGGGTTAGGGTTAGGGCTAGAGTAGGGTTAGGGTTAGGGTTAGGGTTAGGGTTAGGGTTAGTGTTAGGGTTAGGGCTAGGGTTAGGGTTAGGGTTAGGGTTAGGGCTAGGTTTAGGGTTAGGGTTAGGGTTAGGGTTAGGGTTAGGGTTAGGGTTAGGGTTAGGGCTCGAGTAGGGTTAGGGTTAGGGTTAGGGTTAGGGTTAGGGTTAGGGTTAGGGTTAGGGTTAGGGTTAGGGTTAGGGTTAGGGTTAGGGTTAGGGTTAGGGTTAGGGTTAGGGTTAGGGTTTTTTTTCTTGGTTTTTTTTGGCTCTAACCCTGTTTTTCTTGGATTTCTTCCCCTCTAACCCTGTTTTTCTTGGTTTTCTTCCACTCTAACCCGGCTTTTCTTGGTTTTTTTCGGCTCTAACCCTGTTTTTCTTGGTTTTTTTCGGCTCTAACCCTGTTTTTATTGGTTTTCTTCCGTACTAACCCTGTTTTTCTTGATTTCCTTCCGTTCTAACCCTGTTTTTCTTGGTTTTCTTCGGCTCTAACCCCGTTTTTCTTGGTTTACTTTTGTTCTAACCCGGGTTTTCTTGGTTTTTTTTAGCTCAAACCCTGTTTTTCTTGGTTTTCTTCCGTTCTAACCCGGCTTTTCTTGGTTTTTTTCGGCTCTAATCCTGTTTTTCTTGGTTTTCTTACGTTCTAACCCGGCTTTTCTTGGTTTTCTTCCGCTCTAACCTTGTTTTTGTTGGTTTTCTTCCGTTCTAACCCGGCTTTTCTTGGTTTTCTTCCGTTCTAACCCTGTTTTTCTTGGCTTTTTTCTGCTCTAACCCTGTTTTTCTTGGTTTTTTTTCGATCCAACCCTGGTTTTCTTGGTTTTTTTCGGCTCTAACCCTGGTTTTCTTGATTTTTTTTGGCTCTAACCCCGTTTTTCTTGGTTTTCTTCCGTTCTAACCCGGCTTTTCTTGGTTTTCTTCCGCTCTAACCCTGCTTTTCTTGGTTTTCTTCCGGTGTAACTCTGTTTTTCTTGGTTTTTATCCGCTCTAACGCTGTTTTTCTTGTTTTTTTTCGGATCTAACCCTGTTTTTCTTGGTTATTTTCGGCTCTAACCATGTTTTTCTTGTTTTTTTTCGGCTCTAGACCGGCTTTTCTTGGTTTTCTTCCGCTCTAACCCTGTTTTTCTTGGTTTTCTTCCGGTCTAACCCTGCTTTTCTTGGTTTTCTTCCGCTCTAACCCTGTTTTTCTTGGTTTTCTTCCGTTCTAATCCGGCTTTTCTTGGTTTTCTTCCGCTCTAACCCTGTTTTTCTTGGTTTTCTTCCGTTCTAACCCTGTTTTTCTTGGTTTTCTTTCTTTCTAACCCGGCTTTCCTTGGTTTTCTTCCTTTATAACCCTGTTTTCCTTGGTGTTCCTCGACTCTAACCCTGGTTTTCTTGTTTTTTATCGGCTCTAACCCTGGTTTTCTTGGGTTTTTTTGGTTCTAACCCGGCTTTTCTTGGTTTTCTTCCGCTCTAACCCTGTTTTTCTTGGTTTTCTTCGGCTCTAACCCCGTTTTTCTTGGTTTTCTTCCGTTCTAACCCGGCTTTCCTTGGTTTTCTTCCGCTCTAACCCTGTTTTTCTTGGTTTTCTTCGGCTCTAACCCCGTTTTTCTTGGATTTCTTCCGGTCTAACCCTGCTTTTCTTGGTTTTCTTCCAATCTAACCCTTTTTTTCTTGGTTTTCTTCCGCTCTAACCCTGCTTTTCTTGGTTTTCTTCCGTTCTAACCCGGCTTTTCTTGGTTTTCTTCTGCTCTAACCCTGTTTTTCTTGATTTTCTTCCGTTCTAACCCGGCTTTTCTTGATTTTCTTCCTCTCTAACCCTGTATTTCTTGGTTTTCTTCCGTTCTAACCCGGCTTTTCTTAGTTGTTTTCGTCTCTAACCTTGTTTTTCTTGGTTTTTTTCGGCTCTAACCCTGTTTTTCTTGGTTTTCTTCCGTTCTAACCCGGCTTTTCTTAGTTGATTTCGTCTCTAACCTTGTTTTTCTTGGTTTTTTTTGGCTCTAACCCTGTTTTTCTTGGTTTTCTTCCGTTCTAACCCGGCTATTCTTGTTTTTTTTCGGCTCTAACCCTGTTTTTCTTGGTTTTCTTCCGTTCTAACCCGGCTTTTCTTGTTTTTTTTCGGCTCTAACCCTGTTTTTCTTGGTTTTCTTCCGTTCTAACCCGGCTTTTCTTGGATTTCTTCTGCTCTAACCCTGTTTTTCTTGGTTTTCTTCCGTTCTAACCCGGCTTTTCATAGTTCTTTTCGTTTCTAACCTTGTTTTTCTTGGTTTTTTTCGGCTCTAACCCTGTTTTTCTTGGTTTTTTTCGGCTCTAACCCTGTTTTTCTTGGTTTTCTTTCGCTCTAACCCTACTTTTATTGGTTTTCTTCCGCTCTAACCCTGTTTTTCTTGGTTTTTTTCATCTCTAAACCTGCTTTTCTTGATTTTTTTCGGCTCTAACCCTGTTTTTCTTGGTTTTCTTCCGTTCTAACCCGGCTTTTCTTAGTTGTTTTCGTCTCTAACCTTGTTTTTCTTGGTTTTTTTTGGCTCTAACCCTGTTTTTCTTGGTTTTCTTCCGTTCTAACCCGGCTATTCTTGTTTTTTTTCGGCTCTAACCCTGTTTTTCTTGGTTTTCTTCCGTTCTAACCGGCTTTTCTTGGTTTTCTTCTGCTCTAACCCTGTTTTTCTTGGTTTTCTTCCGTTCTAACCCGGCTTTTCTTGATTTTCTTCCGCTCTAACCCTGTTTTTCTTGGTTTTCTTCCGTTCTAACCCGGCTTATCATTGTTCATTTCGTCTCTAACCTTGTTTTTCTTGGTTTTTTTCGACTCTAACCCTGTTTTTCTTGGTTTTTTTCGGCTCTAACCCTGTTTTTCTTGGTTTTCTTCCGCTCTAACCCTACTTTTATTGGTTTTCTTTTGCTCTAACCCTGTTTTTCTTGGTTTTCTTCCGCTCCATACCTGTTTTTCTTGATTTTTTTCGGCTCTAACCTTGTTTTTCTTGGTTTTCTTCCGCTCTAACCCTGTTTTTCTTGTTTTATTTTCGGCTATAACCTTGTTTTTCTTGGTTTTAGTGGTTAGGGTTAGGTTAGGGTTAGGGTTAGGGTTAGGGTTAGGGTTAGGGTTAGGGTTAGAGTTAGGATTAGGGTTAGGGTTAGGGCTAGGGTTAGGGTTAGGGTTAGGGTTAGGGTTAGGGTTAGGGTTAGGGTTAGGGTTAGGGTTAGGGCTAGAGTAGGGTTAGGGTTAGGGTTAGGGCTAGGGTTAGGGTTAGGGTTAGGGTTAGGGTTAGGGTTAGGGTTAGGGTTAGGGTAGGGTTAGGGTTAGGGTTAGGGTTAGGGTTAGGGTTAGGGTTAGGGTTAGGGTAGGGTTAGGGTTAGGGTTAGGGTTAGGGCTAGAGTAGGGTTAGGGTTAGGGTTAGGGTTAGGGTTAGGGTTAGGGTTAGGGTTAGGGTTAGGGTTAGGATTTGGGTTAGGGCTAGGGTTAGGGTTAGGGTTAGGGTTAGGGTTAGGGCTAGAGTAGGGTTAGGGTTAGGGTTAGGGTTAGGGTTAGGGTTAGGGTAGGGTTAGGGTTAGGGTTAGGGTTAGGGTTAGGGTTAGGGTTAGGGTTAGGGTTAGGGTTAGGGTTAGGGTTAGGGTTAGGGTTAGGGTTTTTTTTCTTGGTTTTTTTTGGCTCTAACCCTGTTTTTCTTGGATTTCTTCCCCTCTAACCCTGTTTTTCTTGGTTTTCTTCCGCTCTAACCCGGCTTTTCTTGGTTTTTTTCGGCTCTAACCCTGTTTTTCTTGGTTTTTTTCGGCTCTAACCCTGTTTTTCTTGGTTTTCTTCCGCTCTAACTTTGTTTTTCTTGGTTTCCTTCCGTTCTAACCCTGTTTTTCTTGGTTTTCTTCGGCTCTAACCCCGTTTTTCTTGGTTTACTTTCGTTCTAACCTGGCTTTTCTTGGTTTTTTTCGGCTCTAACCCTGTTTTTCTTGGTTTTCTTCCGTTCTAACCCGGCTTTTCTTAGTTGTTTTCGTCTCTAACCTTGTTTTTCTTGGTTTTTTTTGGCTCTAACCCTGTTTTTCTTGGTTTTCTTCCGTTCTAACCCGGCTTTTCTTGTTTTTTTTCGGCTCTAACCCTGTTTTTCTTGGTTTTCTTCCGTTCTAACCCGGCTTTTCTTGGTTTTCTTCTGCTCTAACCCTGTTTTTCTTGGTTTTCTTCCGTTCTAACCCGGCTTTTCTTGATTTTCTTCCGCTCTAACCCTGTTTTTCTTGGTTTTCTTCCGTTCTAACCCGGCTTTTCTTGTTTTTTTTCGGCTCTAACCCTTGTTTTTCTTGGTTTTTTTCGGCTCTAACCTTGTTTTTCTTGGTTTTTTTCGGCTCTAACCCTGTTTTTCTTGGTTTTCTTCCGCTCTAACCCTACTTTTATTGGTTTTCTTCCGCTCTAACCCTGTTTTTCTTGGTTTTCTTCCGCTCCATACCTGTTTTTCTTGATTTTTTTCGGCTCTAACCCTGTTTTTCTTGGTTTTCTTCCGCTCTAACCCTGTTTTTCTTGTTTTATTTTCGGCTATAACCTTGTTTTTCTTGGTTTTAGTGGTTAGGGTTAGGTTAGGGTTAGGGTTAGGGTTAGGGTTAGGGTTAGAGTTAGGATTAGGGTTAGGGTTAGGGCTAGGGTTAGGGTTAGGGTTAGGGTTAGGGTTAGGGTTAGGGTTAGGGCTAGAGTAGGGTTAGGGTTAGGGTTAGGGCTAGGGTTAGGGTTAGGGTTAGGGTTAGGGTTAGGGTTAGGGTTAGGGTTAGGGTTAGGGTAGGGTTAGGGTTAGGGTTAGGGTTAGGGTTAGGGTTAGGGTTAGGGTTAGGCTTAGGGTTAGGGTAGGGTTAGGGTTAGGGTTAGGGTTAGGGCTAGAGTAGGGTTAGGGTTAGGGTTAGGGTTAGGGTTAGGGTTAGTGTTAGGGTTAGGGTTAGGGTTAGGGTTAGGGTTAGGTTTAGGGTTAGGGTTAGGGTTAGGGTTAGGGTTAGGGTTAGGGTTAGGGTTAGGGTTAGGGTTAGGGCTCGAGTAGGGTTAGGGTTAGGGTTAGGGTTAGGGCTCGAGTAGGGTTAGGGTTAGGGTTAGGGTTAGGGTTAGGGTTAGGGTTAGGGTTAGGGTTAGGGTTAGGGTTAGGGTTAGGTTTGGGGTTAGGGTTAGGGTTAGGGTTTTTTTTCTTGGTTTTTTTTGGCTCTAACCCTGTTTTTCTTGGATTTCTTCCCCTCTAACCCTGTTTTTCTTGGTTTTCTTCCGCTCTAACCCGGCTTTTCTTGGTTTTTTTCGGCTCTAACCCTGTTTTTCTTGGTTTTTTTCGGCTCTAACCCTGTTTTTCTTGGTTTTCTTCCGTACTAACCCTGTTTTTCTTGATTTCCTTCCGTTCTAACCCTGTTTTTCTTGGTTTTCTTCGGCTCTAACCCCGTTTTTCTTGGTTTACTTTTGTTCTAACCCGGGTTTTCTTGGTTTTTTTTAGCTCAAACCCTGTTTTTCTTGGTTTTCTTCCGTTCTAACCCGGCTTTTCTTGGTTTTTTTCGGCTCTAACCCTGTTTTTCTTGGTTTTCTTACGTTCTAACCCGGCTTTTCTTGGTTTTCTTCTGCTCTAACCCTGTTTTTCTTGGTTTTCTTCCGTTCTAACCCGGCTTTTCTTGATTTTCTTCCTCTCTAACCCTGTTTTTCTTGGTTTTCTTCCGTTCTAACCCGGCTTTTCTTAGATTTTTTCGTATCTAACCTTGTTTTTCTTGGTTTTTTTCGGCTCTAACCCTGTTTTTCTTGTTTTTTTTCGGCTCTAACCCTGCTTTTATTGGTTTTCTTCCGCTCTAACCTTGTTTTTGTTGGTTTTCTTCCGTTCTAACCCGGCTTTTCTTGGTTTTCTTCCGTTCTAACCCTGTTTTTCTTGGCTTTTTTCTGCTCTAACCCTGTTTTTCTTGGTTTTTTTTCGATCCAACCCTGGTTTTCTTGGTTTTTTTCGGCTCTAACCCTGGTTTTCTTGATTTTTTTTGGCTCTAACCCCGTTTTTCTTGGTTTTCTTCCGTTCTAACCCGGCTTTTCTTGGTTTTCTTCCGCTCTAACCCTGCTTTTCTTGGTTTTCTTCCGGTGTAACTCTGTTTTTCTTGGTTTTTATCCGCTCTAACGCTGTTTTTCTTGTTTTTTTTCGGATCTAACCCTGTTTTTCTTGGTTATTTTCGGCTCTAACCATGTTTTTCTTGTTTTTTTTCGGCTCTAGACCGGCTTTTCTTGGTTTTCTTCTGCTCTAACCCTGTTTTTCTTGGTTTTCTTCCGGTCTAACCCTGCTTTTCTTGGTTTTCTTCCGCTCTAACCCTGTTTTTCTTGGTTTTCTTCCGTTCTAATCCGGCTTTTCTTGGTTTTCTTCCGCTCTAACCCTGTTTTTCTTGGTTTTCTTCCGTTCTAACCCTGTTTTTCTTGGTTTTCTTTCGTTCTAACCCGGCTTTCCTTGGTTTTCTTCCTGTATAACCCTGTTTTCCTTGGTGTTCCTCGACTCTAACCCTGGTTTTCTTGTTTTTTATCGGCTCTAACCCTAGTTTTCTTGGGTTTTTTTGGTTCTAACCCGGCTTTTCTTGGTTTTCTTCCGCTCTAACCCTGTTTTTCTTGGTTTTCTTCGGCTCTAACCCCGTTTTTCTTGGTTTTCTCCTGTTCTAACCCAGCTTTTCTTGGTTTTCTTCCACTCTAACCCTGTTTTTCTTGGTTTTCTACTGTTCTAACCCGGCTTTTCTTGGATTTCTTCCGGTCTAACCCTGCTTTTCTTGGTTTTCTTCCAATCTAACCCTGTTTTTCTTGGTTTTCTTCC
>NW_028188946.1:1085121-1092621 GCF_054131305.1 Coturnix japonica
ACCCGGCTTTTCTTGGTTTTCTTCTGCTCTAACCCTGTTTTTCTTGATTTTCTTCCGTTCTAACCCGGCTTTTCTTGATTTTCTTCCTCTCTAACCCTGTATTTCTTGGTTTTCTTCCGTTCTAACCCGGCTTTTCTTAGTTGTTTTCGTCTCTAACCTTGTTTTTCTTGGTTTTTTTCGGCTCTAACCCTGTTTTTCTTGGTTTTCTTCCGTTCTAACCCGGCTTTTCTTAGTTGATTTCGTCTCTAACCTTGTTTTTCTTGGTTTTTTTTGGCTCTAACCCTGTTTTTCTTGGTTTTCTTCCGTTCTAACCCGGCTATTCTTGTTTTTTTTCGGCTCTAACCCTGTTTTTCTTGGTTTTCTTCCGTTCTAACCCGGCTTTTCTTGTTTTTTTTCGGCTCTAACCCTGTTTTTCTTGGTTTTCTTCCGTTCTAACCCGGCTTTTCTTGGATTTCTTCTGCTCTAACCCTGTTTTTCTTGGTTTTCTTCCGTTCTAACCCGGCTTTTCATAGTTCTTTTCGTTTCTAACCTTGTTTTTCTTGGTTTTTTTCGGCTCTAACCCTGTTTTTCTTGGTTTTTTTCGGCTCTAACCCTGTTTTTCTTGGTTTTCTTTCGCTCTAACCCTACTTTTATTGGTTTTCTTCCGCTCTAACCCTGTTTTTCTTGGTTTTTTTCATCTCTAAACCTGCTTTTCTTGATTTTTTTCGGCTCTAACCCTGTTTTTCTTGGTTTTCTTCCGTTCTAACCCGGCTTTTCTTAGTTGTTTTCGTCTCTAACCTTGTTTTTCTTGGTTTTTTTTGGCTCTAACCCTGTTTTTCTTGGTTTTCTTCCGTTCTAACCCGGCTATTCTTGTTTTTTTTCGGCTCTAACCCTGTTTTTCTTGGTTTTCTTCCGTTCTAACCGGCTTTTCTTGGTTTTCTTCTGCTCTAACCCTGTTTTTCTTGGTTTTCTTCCGTTCTAACCCGGCTTTTCTTGATTTTCTTCCGCTCTAACCCTGTTTTTCTTGGTTTTCTTCCGTTCTAACCCGGCTTATCATTGTTCATTTCGTCTCTAACCTTGTTTTTCTTGGTTTTTTTCGGCTCTAACCCTGTTTTTCTTGGTTTTTTTCGGCTCTAACCCTGTTTTTCTTGGTTTTCTTCCGCTCTAACCCTACTTTTATTGGTTTTCTTCCGCTCTAACCCTGTTTTTCTTGGTTTTCTTCCGCTCCATACCTGTTTTTCTTGATTTTTTTCGGCTCTAACCTTGTTTTTCTTGGTTTTCTTCCGCTCTAACCCTGTTTTTCTTGTTTTATTTTCGGCTATAACCTTGTTTTTCTTGGTTTTAGTGGTTAGGGTTAGGTTAGGGTTAGGGTTAGGGTTAGGGTTAGGGTTAGGGTTAGGGTTAGAGTTAGGATTAGGGTTAGGGTTAGGGCTAGGGTTAGGGTTAGGGTTAGGGTTAGGGTTAGGGTTAGGGTTAGGGTTAGGGCTAGAGTAGGGTTAGGGTTAGGGTTAGGGTTAGGGTTAGGGTTAGGGTTAGGGTTAGGGTAGGGTTAGGGTTAGGGTTAGGGTTAGGGTTAGGGTTAGGGTTAGGGTTAGGGTTAGGGTTAGGGTAGGGTTAGGGTTAGGGTTAGGGTTAGGGCTAGAGTAGGGTTAGGGTTAGGGTTAGGGTTAGGGTTAGGGTTAGGGTTAGGGTTAGGGTTAGGGTTAGGGTTAGGGTTAGGGTTAGGGTTAGGGTTAGGATTTGGGTTAGGGCTAGGGTTAGGGTTAGGGTTAGGGTTAGGGTTAGGGCTAGAGTAGGGTTAGGGTTAGGATTTGGGTTAGGGCTAGGGTTAGGGTTAGGGTTAGGGTTAGGGTTAGGGCTAGAGTAGGGTTAGGGTTAGGGTTAGGGTTAGGGTTAGGGTTAGGGTAGGGTTAGGGTTAGGGTTAGGGTTAGGGTTAGGGTTAGGGTTAGGGTTAGGGTTAGGGTTAGGGTTAGGGTTAGGGTTAGGGTTAGGGTTAGGGTTAGGGTTTTTTTTCTTGGTTTTTTTTGGCTCTAACCCTGTTTTTCTTGGATTTCTTCCCCTCTAACCCTGTTTTTCTTGGTTTTCTTCCGCTCTAACCCGGCTTTTCTTGGTTTTTTCCGGCTCTAACCCTGTTTTTCTTGGTTTTTTTCGGCTCTAACCCTGTTTTTCTTGGTTTTCTTCCGCTCTAACTTTGTTTTTCTTGGTTTCCTTCCGTTCTAACCCTGTTTTTCTTGGTTTTCTTCGGCTCTAACCCCGTTTTTCTTGGTTTACTTTCGTTCTAACCTGGCTTTTCTTGGTTTTTTTCGGCTCTAACCCTGTTTTTCTTGGTTTTCTTCCGTTCTAACCCGGCTTTTCTTGGTTTTCTTCTGCTCTAACCCTGTTTTTCTTGGTTTTCTTCGGTTCTAACCCGGCTTTTCTTGATTTTCTTCCTCTCTAACCCTGTTTTTCTTGGTTTTCTTCCGTTCTAACCCGGCTTTTCTTAGTTGTTTTCGTCTCTAACCTTGTTTTTCTTGGTTTTTTTTGGCTCTAACCCTGTTTTTCTTGGTTTTCTTCCGTTCTAACCCGGCTATTCTTGTTTTTTTTCGGCTCTAACCCTGTTTTTCTTGGTTTTCTTCCGTTCTAACCTGGCTTTTCTTGGTTTTCTTCTGCTCTAACCCTGTTTTTCTTGGTTTTCTTCCGTTCTAACCCGGCTTTTCTTGATTTTCTTCCGCTCTAACCCTGTTTTTCTTGGTTTTCTTCCGTTCTAACCCGGCTTTTCATTGTTCATTTCGTCTCTAACCTTGTTTTTCTTGGTTTTTTTCGGCTCTAACCCTGTTTTTCTTGGTTTTTTTCGGCTCTAACCCTGTTTTTCTTGGTTTTCTTCCGCTCTAACCCTACTTTTATTGGTTTTCTTCCGCTCTAACCCTGTTTTTCTTGGTTTTCTTCCGCTCCATACCTGTTTTTCTTGATTTTTTTCGGCTCTAACCCTGTTTTTCTTGGTTTTCTTCCGCTCTAACCCTGTTTTTCTTGTTTTATTTTCGGCTATAACCTTGTTTTTCTTGGTTTTAGTGGTTAGGGTTAGGTTAGGGTTAGGGTTAGGGTTAGGGTTAGAGTTAGGATTAGGGTTAGGGTTAGGGCTAGGGTTAGGGTTAGGGTTAGGGTTAGGGTTAGGGTTAGGGTTAGGGCTAGAGTAGGGTTAGGGTTAGGGTTAGGGCTAGGGTTAGGGTTAGGGTTAGGGTTAGGGTTAGGGTTAGGGTTAGGGTTAGGGTAGGGTTAGGGTTAGGGTTAGGGTTAGGGTTAGGGTTAGGGTTAGGGTTAGGCTTAGGGTTAGGGTAGGGTTAGGGTTAGGGTTAGGGTTAGGGCTAGAGTAGGGTTAGGGTTAGGGTTAGGGTTAGGGTTAGGGTTAGTGTTAGGGTTAGGGTTAGGGTTAGGGTTAGGGTTAGGTTTAGGGTTAGGGTTAGGGTTAGGGTTAGGGTTAGGGTTAGGGTTAGGGTTAGGGTTAGGGCTCGAGTAGGGTTAGGGTTAGGGTTAGGGTTAGGGCTCGAGTAGGGTTAGGGTTAGGGTTAGGGTTAGGGTTAGGGTTAGGGTTAGGGTTAGGGTTAGGGTTAGGGTTAGGGTTAGGGTTAGGGTTAGGGTTAGGTTTGGGGTTAGGGTTAGGGTTAGGGTTTTTTTTCTTGGTTTTTTTTGGCTCTAACCCTGTTTTTCTTGGATTTCTTCCCCTCTAACCCTGTTTTTCTTGGTTTTCTTCCGCTCTAACCCGGCTTTTCTTGGTTTTTTTCGGCTCTAACCCTGTTTTTCTTGGTTTTTTTTCGGCTCTAACCCTGTTTTTCTTGGTTTTCTTCCGTACTAACCCTGTTTTTCTTGATTTCCTTCCGTTCTAACCCTGTTTTTCTTGGTTTTCTTCGGCTCTAACCCCGTTTTTCTTGGTTTACTTTTGTTCTAACCCGGGTTTTCTTGGTTTTTTTTAGCTCAAACCCTGTTTTTCTTGGTTTTCTTCCGTTCTAACCCGGCTTTTCTTGGTTTTTTTCGGCTCTAACCCTGTTTTTCTTGGTTTTCTTACGTTCTAACCCGGCTTTTCTTGGTTTTCTTCTGCTCTAACCCTGTTTTTCTTGGTTTTCTTCCGTTCTAACCCGGCTTTTCTTGATTTTCTTCCTCTCTAACCCTGTTTTTCTTGGTTTTCTTCCGTTCTAACCCGGCTTTTCTTAGATTTTTTCGTATCTAACCTTGTTTTTCTTGGTTTTTTTCGGCTCTAACCCTGTTTTTCTTGTTTTTTTTCGGCTCTAACCCTGCTTTTATTGGTTTTCTTCCGCTCTAACCTTGTTTTTGTTGGTTTTCTTCCGTTCTAACCCGGCTTTTCTTGGTTTTCTTCCGTTCTAACCCTGTTTTTCTTGGCTTTTTTCTGCTCTAACCCTGTTTTTCTTGGTTTTTTTTCGATCCAACCCTGGTTTTCTTGGTTTTTTTCGGCTCTAACCCTGGTTTTCTTGATTTTTTTTGGCTCTAACCCCGTTTTTCTTGGTTTTCTTCCGTTCTAACCCGGCTTTTCTTGGTTTTCTTCCGCTCTAACCCTGCTTTTCTTGGTTTTCTTCCGGTGTAACTCTGTTTTTCTTGGTTTTTATCCGCTCTAACGCTGTTTTTCTTGTTTTTTTTCGGATCTAACCCTGTTTTTCTTGGTTATTTTCGGCTCTAACCATGTTTTTCTTGTTTTTTTTCGGCTCTAGACCGGCTTTTCTTGGTTTTCTTCTGCTCTAACCCTGTTTTTCTTGGTTTTCTTCCGGTCTAACCCTGCTTTTCTTGGTTTTCTTCCGCTCTAACCCTGTTTTTCTTGGTTTTCTTCCGTTCTAATCCGGCTTTTCTTGGTTTTCTTCCGCTCTAACCCTGTTTTTCTTGGTTTTCTTCCATTCTAACCCTGTTTTTCTTGGTTTTCTTTCGTTCTAACCCGGCTTTCCTTGGTTTTCTTCCTGTATAACCCTGTTTTCCTTGGTGTTCCTCGACTCTAACCCTGGTTTTCTTGTTTTTTATCGGCTCTAACCCTAGTTTTCTTGGTTTTCTTCCGCTCTAACTTTGTTTTTCTTGGTTTCCTTCCGTTCTAACCCTGTTTTTCTTGGTTTTCTTCGGCTCTAACCCCGTTTTTCTTGGTTTACTTTCGTTCTAACCCGGCTTTTCTTGGTTTTTTTCGGCTCTAACCCTGTTTTTCTTGGTTTTCTTCCGTTCTAACCCGGCTTTTCTTGGTTTTCTTCTGCTCTAACCCTGTTTTTCTTGGTTTTCTTCCGTTCTAACCCTGATTTCTTGGTTTTCTTCCGCTCTAACCCTGTTTTTCTTGGTTTTCTTCCGCTCTAACCCTGTTTTTCTTGTTTTATTTTCGGCTATAACCTTGTTTTTCTTGGTTTTTTTCGGCTCTAACCCTGTTTTTCTTGGATTTCTTCCCCTCTAACCCTGTTTTTCTTGGTTTTCTTCCGCTCTAACCCGGCTTTTCTTGGTTTTTTTCGGCTCTAACCCTGTTTTTCTTGGTTTTTTTCGGCTCTAACCCTGTTTTTCTTGGTTTTCTTCCGCTCTAACTTTGGTTTTCTTGGTTTCCTTCCGTTCTAACCCTGTTTTTCTTGGTTTTCTTCGGCTCTAACCCCGTTTTTCTTGGTTTACTTTCGTTCTAACCCGGCTTTTCTTGGTTTTCTTTTGCTCTAACCCTGTTTTTCTTGGTTTTCTTCCGTTCTAACCCGGCTTTTCTTGATTTTCTTCCTCTCTAACCCTGTTTTTCTTGGTTTTCTTCCGTTCTAACCCGGCTTTTCTTAGTTGTTTTCGTCTCTAACCTTTTTTTTTCTTGGTTTTTTTCGGCTCTAACCCTGTTTTTCTTGGTTTTCTTCCGTTCTAACCCGGCTTTTCTTAGTTGTTTTCGTCTCTAACCTTGTTTTTCTTGGTTTTTTTTGGCTCTAACCCTGTTTTTCTTGGTTTTCTTCCGTTCTAACCCGGCTTTTCTTGTTTTTTTTCGGCTCTAACCCTGTTTTTCTTGGTTTACTTTCGTTCTAACCCGGCTTTTCTTGGTTTTCTTTTGCTCTAACCCTGTTTTTCTTGGTTTTCTTCCGTTCTAACCCGGCTTTTCTTGATTTTCTTCCTCTCTAACCCTGTTTTTCTTGGTTTTCTTCCGTTCTAACCCGGCTTTTCATTGTTCATTTCGTCTCTAACCTTGTTTTTCTTGGTTTTTTTCGGCTCTAACCCTGTTTTTCTTGGTTTTTTTCGGCTCTAACCCTGTTTTTCTTGGTTTTCTTCCGCTCTAACCCTACTTTTATTGGTTTTCTTCCGCTCTAACCCTGTTTTTCTTGGTTTTCTTCCGCTCTAACCCTGTTTTTCTTGTTTTATTTTCGGCTATAACCTTGTTTTTCTTGGTTTTAGTGGTTAGGGTTAGGTTAGGGTTAGGGTTAGGGTTAGGGTTAGAGTTAGGATTAGGGTTAGGGTTAGGGCTAGGGTTAGGGTTAGGGTTAGGGTTAGGGTTAGGGTTAGGGTTAGGGCTAGAGTAGGGTTAGGGTTAGTGTTAGGGCTAGGGTTAGGGTTAGGGTTAGGGTTAGGGTTAGGGTTAGGGTTAGGGTTAGGGTTAGGTTTGGGGTTAGGGTTAGGGTTAGGGTTTTTTTTCTTGGTTTTTTTTGGCTCTAACCCTGTTTTTCTTGGATTTCTTCCCCTCTAACCCTGTTTTTCTTGGTTTTCTTCCGCTCTAACCCGGCTTTTCTTGGTTTTTTTCGGCTCTAACCCTGTTTTTCTTGGTTTTTTTCGGCTCTAACCCTGTTTTTCTTGGTTTTCTTCCGTACTAACCCTGTTTTTCTTGATTTCCTTCCGTTCTAACCCTGTTTTTCTTGGTTTTCTTCGGCTCTAACCCCGTTTTTCTTGGTTTACTTTTGTTCTAACCCGGGTTTTCTTGGTTTTTTTTAGCTCAAACCCTGTTTTTCTTGGTTTTCTTCCGTTCTAACCCGGCTTTTCTTGGTTTTTTTCGGCTCTAACCCTGTTTTTCTTGGTTTTCTTACGTTCTAACCCGGCTTTTCTTGGTTTTCTTCTGCTCTAACCCTGTTTTTCTTGGTTTTCTTCCGTTCTAACCCGGCTTTTTTTGATTTTCTTCCTCTCTAACCCTGTTTTTCTTGGTTTTCTTCCGTTCTAACCCGGCTTTTCTTAGATTTTTTCGTATCTAACCTTGTTTTTCTTGGTTTTTTTCGGCTCTAACCCTGTTTTTCTTGTTTTTTTTCGGCTCTAACCCTGCTTTTATTGGTTTTCTTCCGCTCTAACCTTGTTTTTGTTGGTTTTCTTCCGTTCTAACCCGGCTTTTCTTGGTTTTCTTCCGTTCTAACCCTGTTTTTCTTGGCTTTTTTCTGCTCTAACCCTGTTTTTCTTGGTTTTTTTTCGATCCAACCCTGGTTTTCTTGGTTTTTTTCGGCTCTAACCCTGGTTTTCTTGATTTTTTTTGGCTCTAACCCCGTTTTTCTTGGTTTTCTTCCGTTCTAACCCGGCTTTTCTTGGTTTTCTTCCGCTCTAACCCTGCTTTTCTTGGTTTTCTTCCGGTGTAA
>NW_028188946.1:1097621-1160127 GCF_054131305.1 Coturnix japonica
TTGGTTTTCTTCCGTTCTAACCCGGCTTTCCTTGGTTTTCTTCCGCTCTAACCCTGTTTTTCTTGGTTTTCTTCGGCTCTAACCCCGTTTTTCTTGGATTTCTTCCGGTCTAACCCTGCTTTTCTTGGTTTTCTTCCAATCTAACCCTTTTTTTCTTGGTTTTCTTCCGCTCTAACCCTGCTTTTCTTGGTTTTCTTCCGTTCTAACCCGGCTTTTCTTGGTTTTCTTCTGCTCTAACCCTGTTTTTCTTGATTTTCTTCCGTTCTAACCCGGCTTTTCTTGATTTTCTTCCTCTCTAACCCTGTATTTCTTGGTTTTCTTCCGTTCTAACCCGGCTTTTCTTAGTTGTTTTCGTCTCTAACCTTGTTTTTCTTGGTTTTTTCGGCTCTAACCCTGTTTTTCTTGGTTTTCTTCCGTTCTAACCCGGCTTTTCTTAGTTGATTTCGTCTCTAACCTTGTTTTTCTTGGTTTTTTTTGGCTCTAACCCTGTTTTTCTTGGTTTTCTTCCGTTCTAACCCGGCTATTCTTGTTTTTTTTCGGCTCTAACCCTGTTTTTCTTGGTTTTCTTCCGTTCTAACCCGGCTTTTCTTGTTTTTTTTCGGCTCTAACCCTGTTTTTCTTGGTTTTCTTCCGTTCTAACCCGGCTTTTCTTGGATTTCTTCTGCTCTAACCCTGTTTTTCTTGGTTTTCTTCCGTTCTAACCCGGCTTTTCATAGTTCTTTTCGTTTCTAACCTTGTTTTTCTTGGTTTTTTTCGGCTCTAACCCTGTTTTTCTTGGTTTTTTTCGGCTCTAACCCTGTATTTCTTGGTTTTCTTTCGCTCTAACCCTACTTTTCTTGGTTTTCTTCCGTTCTAACCCGGCTTTTCATAGTTCTTTTCGTTTCTAACCTTGTTTTTCTTGGTTTTTTTCATCTCTAAACCTGCTTTTCTTGATTTTTTTCGGCTCTAACCCTGTTTTTCTTGGTTTTCTTCCGTTCTAACCCGGCTTTTCTCAGTTGTTTTCGTCTCTAACCTTGTTTTTCTTGGTTTTTTTTGGCTCTAACCCTGTTTTTCTTGGTTTTCTTCCGTTCTAACCCGGCTATTCTTGTTTTTTTTCGGCTCTAACCCTGTTTTTCTTGGTTTTCTTCCGTTCTAACCGGCTTTTCTTGGTTTTCTTCTGCTCTAACCCTGTTTTTCTTGGTTTTCTTCCGTTCTAACCCGGCTTTTCTTGATTTTCTTCCGCTCTAACCCTGTTTTTCTTGGTTTTCTTCCGTTCTAACCCGGCTTATCATTGTTCATTTCGTCTCTAACCTTGTTTTTCTTGGTTTTTTTCGGCTCTAACCCTGTTTTTCTTGGTTTTTTTCGGCTCTAACCCTGTTTTTCTTGGTTTTCTTCCGCTCTAACCCTACTTTTATTGGTTTTCTTCCGCTCTAACCCTGTTTTTCTTGGTTTTCTTCCGCTCCATACCTGTTTTTCTTGATTTTTTTCGGCTCTAACCTTGTTTTTCTTGGTTTTCTTCCGCTCTAACCCTGTTTTTCTTGTTTTATTTTCGGCTATAACCTTGTTTTTCTTGGTTTTAGTGGTTAGGGTTAGGTTAGGGTTAGGGTTAGGATTAGGGTTAGGGTTAGGGTTAGGGTTAGAGTTAGGATTAGGGTTAGGGTTAGGGCTAGGGTTAGGGTTAGGGTTAGGGTTAGGGTTAGGGTTAGGGTTAGGGTTAGGGTTAGGGCTAGAGTAGGGTTAGGGTTAGGGTTAGGGCTAGGGTTAGGGTTAGGGTTAGGGTTAGGGTTAGGGTTAGGGTTAGGGTTAGGGTAGGGTTAGGGTTAGGGTTAGGGTTAGGGTTAGGGTTAGGGTTAGGGTTAGGGTTAGGGTAGGGTTAGGGTTAGGGTTAGGGTTAGGGCTAGAGTAGGGTTAGGGTTAGGGTTAGGGTTAGGGTTAGGGTTAGGGTTAGGGTTAGGGTTAGGGTTAGGGTTAGGGTTAGGGTTAGGGTTAGGATTTGGGTTAGGGCTAGGGTTAGGGTTAGGGTTAGGGTTAGGGTTAGGGTTAGGGCTAGAGTAGGGTTAGGGTTAGGGTTAGGGTTAGGGTTAGGGTTAGGGTAGGGTTAGGGATAGGGTTAGGGTTAGGGTTAGGGTTAGGGTTAGGGTTAGTGTTAGGGTTAGGGTTAGGGTTAGGGTTAGGGTTAGGGTTAGGGTTTTTTTTCTTGGTTTTTTTTGGCTCTAACCCTGTTTTTCTTGGATTTCTTCCCCTCTAACCCTGTTTTTCTTGGTTTTCTTCCGCTCTAACCCGGCTTTTCTTGGTTTTTTTCGGCTCTAACCCTGTTTTTCTTGGTTTTTTTCGGCTCTAACCCTGTTTTTCTTGGTTTTCTTCCGCTCTAACTTTGTTTTTCTTGGTTTCCTTCCGTTCTAACCCTGTTTTTCTTGGTTTTCTTCGGCTCTAACCCCGTTTTTCTTGGTTTACTTTCGTTCTAACCTGGCTTTTCTTGGTTTTTTTCGGCTCTAACCCTGTTTTTCTTGGTTTTCTTCCGTTCTAACCCGGCTTTTCTTGGTTTTCTTCTGCTCTAACCCTGTTTTTCTTGGTTTTCTTCCGTTCTAACCCGGCTTTTCTTGATTTTCTTCCTCTCTAACCCTGTTTTTCTTGGTTTTCTTCCGTTCTAACCCGGCTTTTCTTAGTTGTTTTCGTCTCTAACCTTGTTTTTCTTGGTTTTTTTTGGCTCTAACCCTGTTTTTCTTGGTTTTCTTCCGTTCTAACCCGGCTATTCTTGTTTTTTTTCGGCTCTAACCCTGTTTTTCTTGGTTTTCTTCCATTCTAACCCGGCTTTTCTTGGTTTTCTTCTGCTCTAACCCTGTTTTTCTTGGTTTTCTTCCGTTCTAACCCGGCTTTTCTTGATTTTCTTCCGCTCTAACCCTGTTTTTCTTGGTTTTCTTCCGTTCTAACCCGGCTTTTCATTGTTCATTTCGTCTCTAACCTTGTTTTTCTTGGTTTTTTTCGGCTCTAACCCTGTTTTTCTTGGTTTTTTTCGGCTCTAACCCTGTTTTTCTTGGTATTCTTCCGCTCTAACCCTACTTTTATTGGTTTTCTTCCGCTCTAACCCTGTTTTTCTTGGTTTTCTTCCGCTCCATACCTGTTTTTCTTGATTTTTTTTCGGATCTAACCCTGTTTTTCTTGGTTTTCTTCCGCTCTAACCCTGTTTTTCTTGTTTTATTTTCGGCTATAACCTTGTTTTTCTTGGTTTTAGTGGTTAGGGTTAGGTTAGGGTTAGGGTTAGGGTTAGGGTTAGGGTTAGGGTTAGAGTTAGGATTAGGGTTAGGGTTAGGGCTAGGGTTAGGGTTAGGGTTAGGGTTAGGGTTAGGGTTAGGGTAGGGTTAGGGTTAGGGTTAGGGTTAGGGTTAGGGTTAGGGTTAGGGTTAGGGTAGGGTTAGGGTTAGGGTTAGGGTTAGGGCTAGAGTAGGGTTAGGGTTAGGGTTAGGGTTAGGGTTAGGGTTAGGGTTAGGGTTAGGGTTAGGGTTAGGGTTAGGGTTAGGGTAGGGTTAGGGCTCGAGTAGGGTTAGGGTTAGGGTTAGGGTTAGGGTTAGGGCTCGAGTAGGGTTAGGGTTAGGGTTAGGGTTAGGGTTAGGGCTAGGGTTAGGGTTAGGGTTAGGGTTAGGGTTAGGGTTAGGGTTAGGGTTAGGGTTAGGATTTGGGTTAGGGTTAGGGTTAGGGTTAGGGTTAGGGCTAGGGTTAGGGTTAGTGTTAGGGTTAGGGTTAGGGTTAGGGCTAGAGTAGGGTTAGGGTTAGGGTTAGGGTTAGGGTTAGGGTTAGGGTAGGGTTAGGGTTAGGGTTAGGGTTAGGGCTAGAGTAGGGTTAGGGTTAGGGTTAGGGTTAGGGTTAGGGTTAGGGTTAGGGTAGGGTTAGGGTTAGGGTTAGGGTTAGGGTTAGGGTTAGGGTAGGGTTAGGGTTAGGGTTAGGGTTAGGGTTAGGGTTAGTGTTAGGGTTAAGGTTAGGGTTAGGGTAGGGTTAGGGTTAGGGTTAGGGTTAGGGCTAGAGTATGGTTAGGGTTAGGGTTAGGGTTAGGGTTAGGGTTAGGGTTTGGGTTAGGGTTAGGGTAGGGTTAGGGTTAGGGTTAGGGTTAGGGTTAGGGTTAGGGTTAGGGTTAGGGTTAGGGTTAGGGTTAGGGTTAGGGTTAGGGTTAGGGTTAGGGTTAGGGTTAGGGTTTTTTTTCTTGGTTTTTTTTGGCTCTAACCCTGTTTTTCTTGGATTTCTTCCCCTCTAACCCTGTTTTTCTTGGTTTTCTTCCGCTCTAACCCGGCTTTTCTTGGTTTTTTTCGGCTCTAACCCTGTTTTTCTTGTTTTTTTTCGGCTCTAACCCTGTTTTTCTTGGTTTTCTTCCGCTCTAACTTTGTTTTTCTTGGTTTCCTTCCGTTCTAACCCTGTTTTTCTTGGTTTTCTTCCGCTCCATACCTGTTTTTCTTGATTTTTTGCGGCTCTAACCCTGTTTTTCTTGGTTTTCTTCCGTTCTAACCCGGCTCTTCTTGGTTTTCTTCTGCTCTAACCCTGTTTTTCTTGGTTTTCTTCCGTTCTAACCCGGCTTTTCTTGATTTTCTTCCTCTCTAACCCTGTTTTTCTTGGTTTTCTTCCGTTCTAACCCGGCTTTTCTTAGTTGTTTTCGTCTCTAACCTTGTTTTTCTTGTTTTTTTTCTGCTCTAACCCTGTTTTTCTTGGTTTTCTTCCGTTCTAACCCGGCTTTTCTTAGTTGTTTTCGTCTCTAACCTTGTTTTTCTTGTTTTTTTTTGGCTCTAACCCTGTTTTTCTTGGTTTTCTTCCGTTCTAACCCGGCTATTCTTGTTTTTTTTCGGCTCTAACCCTGTTTTTCTTGGTTTTCTTCCGTTCTAACTTGGCTTTTCTTGATTTTCTTCCGCTCTAACCCTGTTTTTCTTGGTTTTCTTCCGTTCTAACCCGGCTTTTCATTGTTCATTTCGTCTCTAACCTTGTTTTTCTTGGTTTTTTTCGGCTCTAACCCTGTTTTTCTTGGTTTTCTTCCGCTCTAACCCTACTTTTATTGGTTTTCTTCCGCTCTAACCCTGTTTTTCTTGGTTTTCTTCCGCTCCATACCTGTTTTTCTTGATTTTTTTCGGCTCTAACCCTGTTTTTCTTGGTTTTTTTCGGCTCTAACCCTGTTTTTCTTGGTTTTCTTCCGTACTAACCCTGTTTTTCTTGATTTCCTTCCGTTCTAACCCTGTTTTTCTTGGTTTTCTTCGGCTCTAACCCCGTTTTTCTTGGTTTACTTTTGTTCTAACCCGGGTTTTCTTGGTTTTTTTTAGCTCAAACCCTGTTTTTCTTGGTTTTCTTCCGTTCTAACCCGGCTTTTCTTGTTTTTTTTTCAGCTCTAACCCTGTTTTTCTTTGTTTTCTTACGTTCTAACCCGGCTTTTCTTGGTTTTCTTCTGCTCTAACCCTGTTTTTCTTGGTTTTCTTCCGTTCTAACCCGGCTTTTCTTGATTTTCTTCCTCTCTAACCCTGTTTTTCTTGGTTTTCTTCCGTTCTAACCCGGCTTTTCTTAGATTTTTTCGTCTCTAACCTTGTTTTTCTTGGTTTTTTTCGTCTCTAACCCTGTTTTTCTTGTTTTTTTTCAGCTCTAACCCTGCTTTTCTTGGTTTTCTTCCGTTCTAACCCTGTTTTTCTTGGCATTCTTCTGCTCTAACCCTGTTTTTCTTGGTTTTTTTTCGATCTAACCCTGGTTTTCTTGGTTTATTTCGGCTCTAACCCTGGTTTTCTTGATTTTTTTTGGCTCTAACCCTGTTTTTCTTGGTTTTCTTCCGCTCTAACCCTGTTTTTCTTGGTTTTCTTCGGCTCTAACCCCGTTTTTCTTGGTTTTCTTCCGTTCTAACCCAGCTTTTCTTGGTTTTCTTCCGCTCTAACCCTGCTTTTCTTGGTTTTCTTCCGGTGTAACTCTGTTTTTCTTGGTTTTTATCCGCTCTAACGCTGTTTTTCTTGTTTTTTTTCGGATCTAACTCTGTTTTTCTTGGTTATTTTCGGCTCTAACCATGTTTTTCTTGTTTTTTTTCGGCTCTAGACCGGCTTTTCTTGGTTTTCTTCCGCTCTAACCCTGTTTTTCTTGGTTTTCTTCCGGTCTAACCCTGCTTTTCTTGGTTTTCTTCCGCACTAACCCTGTTTTTCTTGGTTTTCTTCCGTTCTAATCCGGCTTTTTTTGGTTTTCTTCCGCTCTAACCCTGTTTTTCTTGGTTTTCTTCCGTTCTAACCCTGTTTTTCTTGGTTTTCTTTCGTTCTAACCCGGCTTTCCTTGGTTTCC
Organism: Coturnix japonica; assembly: GCF_054131305.1. NCBI lineage: Eukaryota > Metazoa > Chordata > Aves > Galliformes > Phasianidae > Coturnix > Coturnix japonica. Next base: position 1,103,883 of record NW_028188946.1, read on the forward strand.
TTCCTTTATAACCCTGTTTTCCTTGGTGTTCCTCGACTCTAACCCTGGTTTTCTTGTTTTTTATCGGCTCTAACCCTGGTTTTCTTGGGTTTTTTTGGTTCTAACCCGGCTTTTCTTGGTTTTCTTCCGCTCTAACCCTGTTTTTCTTGGTTTTCTTCGGCTCTAACCCCGTTTTTCTTGGTTTTCTTCCGTTCTAACCCGGCTTTTCTTGGTTTTCTTCCACTCTAACCCTGTTTTTCTTGGTTTTCTACTGTTCTAACCCGGCTTTTCTTGGATTTCTTCCGGTCTAACCCTGCTTTTCTTGGTTTTCTTCCAATCTAACCCTGTTTTTCTTGGTTTTCTTCCGCTCTAACCCTGCTTTTCTTGGTTTTCTTCCGTTCTAACCCGGCTTTTCTTGGTTTTCTTCCGCTCTAACCCTGTTTTTCTTGGTTTTCTTCCGCTCTATCCCTGTTTTTCTTGGTTCTCTTCGGCTCTAACCCTGTTTCTCTTGGTTTTCTTCCGTTCTAACCCGGCTTTTCTTGGTTTCTTTCCGCTCTAACCCTGCTTTTCTTGGTTCTCTTTTGGTATAACCCTGTTTTTCTTGGTTTTCTTCCGTTCTAACCCAGCTTTTCTTGTTTTTTTTCGGCTCTAACCCTGTTTCTCTTGGTGTTTTCCGGCTCTAACCCTGCTTTCCCTGGTTTTCTCCGGCTCTAATTTTGTTTTTCTTGGTTTTTTTCGGCTCTAACCCTGTTTTTCTTGGTTTTCTTCCGCTCTAACCCTGCTTTTCTTGGTTTTCTTCTGATATAACCCTGTTTTTCTTGGTTTTTTTCGGCTCTAACCCTGTTTTTCTTGGTTTTTTTCGGCTCTAACCCTGTTTTTCTTGGTTTTCTTCCCTCTAACCCTGTTTTTCTTGGTTTTCTTCCGTTCTAACCCGGCTTTTCTTGGTTTTCTTCCGCTCTAACCCTGTTTTTCTTGGTTTTCTTCCGTTCTAACCCGGCTTTTCTTGGTGTTCTTCTGATCTAACCCTGTTTTTCTTGGTTTTCTTCCACTCTAACCCGGCTTTTCTTGCTTTTCTATAGTCCTAACCCTGTTTTTCTTGGTTTTCTTCCGCTCTAACCCTGTTTTTCTTTGTTTTTTTCGGATCTAACCCTGTTTTTCTTGGTTTTCTTCTGCTCTAACCCTGTTTTTCTTGGTTTTCTTCTGCTCTAACCCTGTTTTTCTTGGTTTTTTTCGGCTCTAACCCTGTTTTTCTTGCTTTTCTTGCATTCTAACCCGGCTTTTCTTGGTTTTCTTCTGCTCTAACCCTGTTTTTCTTGGTTTTTTTCTGATCTATACCTGGTTTTCTTGTTTAATTTCGGCTCTAACTGTGGTTTTCTTGGTTTTTTCTGGCTCTAACCCGGCTTTTCTTGGTTTTCTTCCGTTCCAACCAGGTATTTAAAAAAGATAAAAAAAAAAAGAAAAAAACCAAGAAAAGCCAGGTTAGAACGGACGAAAACCAAGAAAAACGGGGTTAGTGCTGAAGAAAACCAAGAAAAGCAGGGTTAGAGTGGAAGAAAACCTGGAAAAACAGGGTTGGAGCCGAAGAAAACCAAGAAAAGCCAGGTTAGAACCGAAGAAAACCAAGAAAAACAGGGTTAGAGCGGAAGAAAACCAAGAAAAGCCGTTTTAGAACGGAAGAAAACCAAGAAAAACAAGGTTAGAGCGGAAGAAAACCTAGAAAAGCAGGGTTTGAGCAGAAGAAAACCAAGAAAAACAGGGTTAGAGCCGAAGAAAACCAAGAAAAACAGGGTTAGAGCCGAAATAAACCAAGAAAAACAGGGTTAGAGCCGAAAAAAAACGAGAAAAACAGGGTTAGAGCCGAAAAAAACGAAGAAAAACAGGGTTAGAGCGGAAGAAAACCAAGAAAAACGAGGATAGATCCGAAGAAAACCAAGAAAAGCAGGGTTAGAGCGGAAGAAAACCAAGAAAAACAAGGTTAGAGCCGAAAAAAAACAAGAAAAACAGGGTTAGAGCCGAAAAAAATTAAGAAAAACAGGGTTAGAGCCGATAAAAACCAAGAGAAACAGGGTTACAGCCGAAAGAAAACAAGAAAAACAGGGTTAGAGCTGGAGAAAACCAAGAAAAAGAGGGTTAGAGCCGAAAAAAATCAAGAAAAGCCGGGTTAGAAAAGAAGAGAACCAAGAAAAACAGGGTAAGAGCCAAATAAAACCAAGAAAAGCTGGGTTAGAACGGAAGAAAACCAAAAAAAAAAAGGTTAGAGCGGAAGAAAACCAAGAAAAGCAGGGTTAGAACGGAAGTAAACCAAGAAAAACAGGGTTAGAGCCGAAAAAAACCAAGGAAAGTAGGGTTAGAGCCGAAAAAAACCAAGAAAAACAGGGTTAGAGCCGAAAAAAACCAAGAAAAAACAGGTTAGAACGGAAGAAAAATAAGAAAAACAGGGTTAGAGCGGAAGAAAACCAAGAAAAACGGGGTTAGAGCCAAAGAAAACCAAGAAAAACAGGGTTAGAGCCGAAGAAAACCAAGAAAAACAGGGTTAGAGACGAAGAAAACCAAGAAAAGCCGGGTTAGAACGGAAGAAAACCAAGAAAAACAGGGTTAGAGTCGAAGAAAACCAAGAAAAACAGGGTTAGAGCCGAAGAAAACCAAGAAAAACAGGGTTAGAGCCGGAGAAAACCAGGGAAAGCAGGGTTAGAGCCGAAAAAAAACAAGAAAAACAGAGTTAGATTGGAAGAAAAACAAGAAAAGCAGGGTTAGAGTAGAAGAAAACCAAGAAAAACAGGGTTAGAGCCGAAAAAGAACAAGAAAAGCCGGGTTAGAACGGAAGAAAACCAAGAAAAACAGGGTTAGAGCTGAAAAAAAACCAAGAAAAACAGGGTTAGAGCCAAAAAAAACCAAGAAAAACAGAGTTAGAGCCGAAAAAAACCAAGAAATGCCGGGTTAGAACGCAGAAAAACAAGAAAACCAGGGTTAGAGCGGAAGAAAACCAATAGAAGCCGGGTTAGAACGGAAGAAAACCAAGAAAAACGGGGTTAGAGCGGAAGAAAACCAAGAAAAACAGCGTTAGAGCCAAAGAAATCCAAGAAAAGCAGGGTTAGAACGGAAGAAACCAAGAAAAATAGGGTTAGAGCTGAAATAAACCAAGAAAAACAGGGTTAGAGCCAAAGAAAACCAAGAAAAGCAGGGTTCGAACGGAAGAAAACCAAGAAAAACAGGGTTTGAGCGGAAGAATACCAAGAAAAACAGGCTTAGAGCCGGAGAAAACCAAGATAAACTGGGTTAGAGCGGAAGAAAACCAAGAAAAACAGGGTTTGAGCCGAAAAATACCAAGAAAAAAAGGGTTAGAGCCAAAAAAACCCAAGAAAAACAGGGTTAGAGCGGAAAAAAACCAAGAAAAGCCGGGTTAGAGCGGAAGAAAACCAAGAAAAACTGGGTAAGGGCCATAAAAAACCAAGAAAAGTCGGGTTAGAACGGAAGAAAACCATGAAAAACAGGGTTAGAGCCAAAATACAACAAGAAAAACAGGGTTAGAGCGGAAAAAAAACAAGAAAAACATGGTTAGAGCTGAAAAAAACCAAGAAAAGCCGGGATAGAACGAAGGAAAACCAAGAAAAACAGGGTTAGAGCGGAAGTAAACCAAGAAAAGCCAGGTTAGAACGGAAGTAAACCAAGAAAAACTGGGTTAGAAAAGAAGAAAACCAAGAAAAACAGGGTTAGAGCGGAAGGAAACCAAGAAAAACAGGGTTAGAGCCGGAGAAAACCAAGGAAAGCAGGGTTAGAGCCGAAGAAAACCAAGAAAAACAGGGTTAGAGCCAAAAAAAACCAAGAAAAACAGGTTTGGAGCCGAAAAAAACCAAGAAAAACAGGGTTAGAGCAGAAGAAAACCAAGAAAAACAGGGTAACAGCCGAAAAAAAACCAAGAAAAACAGGGTTAGAGCCAAAAAAAACCAAGAAAAACAGGGTTAGAGCCGAAAAAAACCAAGAAAAACAGGGTTAGAGCCGAAAAAATCCAAGAAAAACAGAGTTGGAGCCGAAAAAACCAAGAAAAACAGGGTTAGAGCCAAAGAAAACCAAGAAAAGCCAAGTTAGAACGGAAGAAACCAAGAAAAACAAGGTTAGAGCTGAAAAAAACAAAGAAAAACAGGGTTTGAGCCGAAAAATACCAAGAAAAAAAGGGTTAGAGCCAAAAAAAACCAAGAAAAACATGGTTAGATCGGAAAAAAACCAAGAAAAGCAGGGTTAGAGCGGAAAAAAACCAAGAAAAACAGGGTTAGAGCCGGAAAAAACCAAGAAAAACAGGGTTAGAGCGGAAAAAAACGAAGAAAAGCCGGGTTAGAGCGGAAGAAAACCAAGAAAAACTGGGTAAGGGCCATAAAAAACCAAGAAAAGTCGGGATAGAACGGAAGAAAACCAAGAAAAACAGGGTTAGAGCCAAAATAAAACAAGAAAAACAGGGTTAGAGCGGAAAAAAACCAAGAAAAACATGGTTAGAGCCGAAAAAAACCAAGAAAAGCCGGGATAGAACGAAGGAAAACCAAGAAAAACAGGGTTAGAGCGGAAGAAAACCAAGAAAAGCCAGGTTAGAACGGAAGTAAACCAAGAAAAACTGGGTTAGAAAAGAAGAAAACCAAGAAAAACAGGGTTAGAGCGGAAGGAAACCAAGAAAAACAGGGTTAGAGCCGGAGAAAACCAAGGAAAGCAGGGATAGAGCCGAAGAAAACCAATAAAAACAGGGTTAGAGCGGAAGGAAACCAAGAAAAACAGGGTTAGAGCCGAAGAAAACCAAGAAAAACAGGGTTAGAGCCAAAAAAAACCAACAAAAACAGGGTTAGAGCGGAAGAAAACCAAGAAAAGCCGGGTAAGAACGGAAGAAAACCAAGAAAAGCCGGGTTAGAACGGAAGAAAACCAAGAAAAACAGGGTTAGAGCCGAAGAAAACCAAATAAACAGGGTTAGAGCGGAAGAAAACCAAGAAAAGCCGGGTTAGAACGGAAGTAAACCAAGAAAAACAGGGTTAGAAAAGAAGAAAACCAAGAAAAACAGGGTTAGAGCAGAAGGAAACCAAGAAAAACAGGGTTAGAGCCGGAGAAAACCAAGGAAATAAGGGTTAGAGCCGAAGAAAACCAAGAAAAACAGGGTTAGAGCCAAAAAAAACCCAAGAAAAACAGGGTTAGAGCTGAAAAAAACCAAGAAAAACAGGGTTAGAGCAGAAGAAAACCAAGAAAAACAGGGTAACAGCCGAAAAAAAACAAGAAAAACAGGGTTAGAGCCAAAAAAACCCAAGAAAAACAGGGTTAGAGCCGAAAAAAACCAAGAAAAACAGGGTTAGGGCTGAAAAAAACCAAGAAAAACAGGGTTAGAGCGGAAGAAAACCAAGAAAAGCCGGGTTAGAACGGAAGAAACCAAGAAAAACAGGGTTAGAGCTGAAAAAAACCAAGAAAAACAGGGTTAGAGCCAAAGAATACCAAGAAAAGCAGGGTTAGAACGGAAGAAAACCAAGAAAAACAGGGTTAGAGCAGAAGAAAACCAAGAAAAGCAGGGTTAGAGCCGAAGAAAACCGAGAAAAACACGGTTAGAGCGGAAGAAAACCAAGAAAAACAGGGTTAGAGCCGAAGAAAACCGAGGAAAGCAGGGTTAGAGCCGAAAAAAACAAGAAAAACAGGGTTAGAGTGGAAAAAAACAAGAAAAACAGGGTTAGAGCCGAAAAAAACCAAGAAATACAGGGTTAGAGCGGAAGAAAACCAAGAGAAGCCGGGTTAGAACGGAAGAAAACCAAAAAAAACAGGGTTAGAGTAGAAGAAAACCAAGAAAAACAGTTTTAGAGACGAAGAAAACCAAGAAAAACAAGGTTAGAGCTGAAGAAAACCAAGAAAAACAGGGTTGGAGCCGGAGAAAACCAGGGAAAGCAGGGTTAGAGCCGAAAAAAAACAAGAAAAACAGGGTTAGAGCCGAAAAAACCAAGAAAAACAGGGTTAGAGCCGAAAAAAACCAAGAGAAACAGGGTTAGAGCAGAAGAAAGCCAAGATTAGCCGGGTTAGAACGGAAGAAAACCAAAAAAAACAGGGTTAGAGTAGAAGAAAACCAAGAAAAACAGTTTTAGAGCCGAAGAAAACCAAGAAAAACAGGGTTAGAGCGGAAGAAAACCAAGAAAAACAGGGTTAGAGCCGGAGAAAACCAGGGAAAGCAGAGTTAGAGCCGAAAAAAAACAATAAAGCAGGGTTAGATCGGAAGATAACCAAGAAAAGCAGGGTTAGATCGGAAGAAAACCAAGAAAAGCAGGGTTAGATCGGAAGAAAACCAAGAAAAGCAGGGGTAGAGCCGAAAAAAACCAAGAAAAACAGGGGTAGAGCTGAAAAAAACCAAGAAAAACAGGGTTAGAGCAGAAGAAAACCAAGAAAAGCCTGTTAGAATAAAAGAAAACCAAGAAAAACAGGGTTAGAGCCGAAAAAAAACAAGAAAAGCCGGGTTAGAACAGAAGAAAACCAAGAAAAACGGGGTTAGAGCGGAATCAAACCAAGAAAAGCTGGGTTAGAGCGGAAGAAAACCAAGAAAAACAGGGTTAGAGCAGAAGAAAACCAAGAAAAGCCGGGTTAGAGCGGAAGAAAACCAAGAAAAACAGGGTTAGAGCGGAAGAAAACCAAGAAAAACGGGGTTAGAGCCGAAAAAAAACAAGAAAAGCAGGGTGAGAGCCGAAAAAAACCAAGAAAAGCCGGGTTAGAACGACAGAAAACCAAGAAAAACAGAGTTAGAGGCGAAAAAACCCAAGAAAAACAGGGTTAGACCCAAAAAAAAACAAGAAAAAAAGGGTTAGATCGGAAGAAAGCCAAGAATAGCAGGGTTAGAGCCGAAGAAAACCAAGAAAAACAGTGTTAGAGCCGAAAAAAACCAAGAAAAACAGGGTTAGAGCGGAAGAAAACCAAGAAAAACAGGGTTAGAGCCGAAAAAAACCAAGAAAAGCTGGGTTAGAGCCGAAAAAAAACAAGATAAACAGGGTTAGCGCAGAAAAAAACCAAGAAAAACTGGGTTAGAGCCGAAAAAAACCAAGAAAAGCCGGGTTAGAACGGAAGAAAACCAAGAAAAACGGGGTTAGAGCCGAAGAAAACCAAGAAAAGCAGGGTTAGAGCGGAAATAACCAAGAAAAACAGGGTTAGAGCAGAAGAAAACCAAGAAAAACAGGGTTACAGCCGAAAAAAAACAAGAAAAACAGGGTTAGAGCCAAAAAAAACCAAGAAAAACAGGGTTAGAGCCGAAAAAAACCAAGAAAAACAGGGTTAGAGCCCAAAAAAACCAAGAAAAACAGGGTTAGAGCCGAAAAAAAACAAGAAAAGCTGGGTTAGAAAGGAAGAAAACCAAGAAAAACAGGGTTAGAGCCGGAAGAAACCAAGAAAAACAGGGTTAGAGCCGAAAAAATCCAAGAAAAACAGGGTTAGAGCCGAAAAAAACCAGGAAAAACAAAGTTAGAGCCAAAGAAAACAAAGAAAAGCCAAGTTAGAACGGAAGAAACCAAGAAAAACAGGGTTAGAGCTGAAAAAAAACAAGAAAAACAGGGTTAGAGGCAAAGAAAACCAAGAAAAGCAGGGTTAGAACGGAAGAAAACCAAGAAAAACAGGGTTAGAGCAGAAGAAAACCAAGAAAAACAGGGTTAGAGCCGAAGAAAACCAAGAAAAACACAATTAGAGCGGAAGAAAACCAAGAAAAGCAGGGTTAGAGCAGAAGAAAACCAAGAAAAACAGGGGTAGAGCAGAAGAAAACCAAGAAAAGCAGGGTTAGAGCAGAAGAAAACCAAGAAAAACAGGGGTAGAGCCGAAAAAAACCAAGAAAAACAGGGTTAGAGCTGAAGAAAACCAAGAAAAACAGGGTTGGAGCCGGAGAAAACCAGGGAAAGCAGGGTTAGAGCCGAAAAAAAACAAGAAAAACAGGGTTAGAGCCGAAAATACCAAGAAAAACAGGGTTAGAGCCGAAAAAAACCAAGAAAAACAGGGTTAGAGCAGAAGAAAACCAAGATTAGCCGGGTTAGAACGGAAGAAAACCAAAAAAAACAGGGTTAGAGTAGAAGAAAAGAAAGAAAAACAGTTTTAGAGACGAAGAAAACCAAGAAAAACAGGGTTAGAGCGGAAGAAAACCAAGAAAAACAGGGTTAGAGCCGAAGAAAACCAAGAAAAACAGGGTTAGAGCCGAAGAAAACCAAGATTAGCCGGGTTAGAACGGAAGAAAACCAAAAAAAACAGGGTTAGAGTAGAAGAAAACCAAGAAAAACAGTTTTAGAGACGAAGAAAACCAAGAAAAACAGGGTTAGAGCGGAAGAAAACCAAGAAAAACAGGGTTAGAGCCGGAGAAAACCAGGGAACGCAGAGTTAGAGCCGAAAAAAAACAATAAAGCAGGGTTAGATCGGAAGAAAACCAAGAAAAGCAGGGTTAGATCGGAAGAAAACCAAGAAAAGCAGGGGTAGAGCCGAAAAAAACCAAGAAAAACAGGGGTAGAGCTGAAAAAAACCAAGAAAAACAGGGTTAGAGCAGAAGAAAACCAAGAAAAGCCTGTTAGAATAAAAGAAAACCAAGAAAAACAGGGTTAGAGCCGAAAAAAAACAAGAAAAGCCGGGTTAGAACAGAAGAAAACCAAGAAAAACGGGGTTAGAGCGGAATAAAACCAAGAAAAGCTGGGTTAGAGCGGAAGAAAACCAAGGAAAACAGGGTTAGAGCGGAAGAAAACCAAGAAAAGCCGGGTTAGAGCGGAAGAAAACAAAGAAAAACAGGGTTAGAGCGGAAGAAAACCAAGAAAAACGGGGTTAGAGCCGAAAAAAACCAAGAAAAGCAGGGTTAGATCCGAAAAAAACCAAGAAAAGCCGGGTTAGAACGACAGAAAACAAAGAAAAACTGGGTAAGGGCTATAAAAAACCAAGAAAAGCCGGGTTAGAACGGAAGAAAACCAAGAAAAACAGGGTTAGAGCCAAAAAAACCAAGAAAAGCCGGGTTAGAGCGGAAAAAAAGCAAGAAAAGCCGGGTTAGAACGGAAGAAAACCAAGAAAAGCCGGGTTAGAACGGAAGAAAACCAAGAAAAACAGGGTTAGAGCGGAAGAAAACCAAGAAAAACAGTGTTAGATCCGAAAAAAACCAACAAAAACAGGGTTAGAGCGGAAGAAAACCAAGAAAAGCCGGGTAAGAACGAAAGAAAACCAAGAAAAGCCGGGTTAGAACGGAAGAAAACCAATTAAAACAGGGTTAGAGCCGAAGAAAACCAAATAAACAGGGTTAGAGCGGAAGAAAACCAAGAAAAGCCGGGTTGGAACGGAAGTAAACCAAGAAAAACAGGGTTAGAAAAGAAGAAAACCAAGAAAAACAGGGTTAGAGCAGAAGGAAACCAAGAAAAACAGAATTAGAGCCAAAAAAAAACCAAGAAAAACAGGGTTAGAGCTGAAAAAAACCAAGAAAAACAGGGTTAGAGCAGAAGAAAACCAAGAAAAACAGGGTAACAGCCGAAAAAAAACAAGAAAAACAGGGTTAGAGCCAAAAAAACCCAAGAAAAACAGGGTTAGAGCCGAAAAAAACCAAGAAAAACAGGGTTAGAGCCGAAAAAAACCAAGAAAAACAGGGTTAGAGCGGAAGAAAACCAAGAAAAGCCGGGTTAGAACGGAAGAAACCAAGAAAAACAGGGTTAGAGCTGAAAAAAACCAAGAAAAACAGGGATAGAGCCAAAGAATACCAAGAAAAGCAGGGTTAGAACGGAAGAAAACCAAGAAAAACAGGGTTAGAGCAGAAGAAAACCAAGAAAAGCAGGGTTAGAGCCGAAGAAAACCGAGAAAAACACGGTTAGAGCGGAAGAAAACCAAGAAAAACAGGGTTAGAGCCGAAGAAAACCGAGGAAAGCAGGGTTAGAGCCGAAAAAAACAAGAAAAACAGGGTTAGAGTGGAAAAAAACAAGAAAAACAGGGTTAGAGCCGAAAAAAAACAAGAAAAACAGGGTTAGAGCGGAAGAAAACCAAGAAAAGCCGGGTTAGAACGGAAGAAAACCAAGAAAAACGGGGTTAGAGCGGAAGAAAACCAAGAAAAATAGGGTTAGAGCTGAAATAAACCAAGAAAAACAGGGTTAGAGCAGAAGAAAACCAAGAAAAACAGGGTTACAGCCGAAAAAAAACAAGAAAAACAGGGTTAGAGCCAAAAAAAACCAAGAAAAACAGGATTAGAGCCGAAAAAACCAAGAAAAACAGGGTTAGAGCCAAAAAAAACCAAGAAAAACAGGGTTAGAGACGAGAAAAACCAAGAAAAACAGCGTTAGAGCCAAAGAAATCCAAGAAAAGCAGGGTTAGAACGGAAGAAACCAAGAAAAATAGGGTTAGAGCTGAAATAAACCAAGAAAAACAGGGTTAGAGCCAAAGAAAACCAAGAAAAGCAGGGTTAGAACGGAAGAAAACCAAGAAAAACAGGGTTTGAGCGGAAGAATACCAAGAAAAACAGGCTTAGAGCCGGAGAAAACCAAGATAAACTGGGTTAGAGCGGAAGAAAACCAAGAAAAACAGGGTTAGAGCCGGAGAAATCCAAGGAAAGCAGGGTTAGAACCGAAAAAAAACAAGAAAAACAGGGTTAGAGGAGAAAAAAAACAAGAAAAACAGGGTTAGATCCGAAAAAACCCAAGAAAAACAGGGTTAGAGCCGAAAAAAACCAAGAAAAACAGGGTTAGAACAGAAGAAAACCAAGAAAAACATGGTTAGAGCGGAAGAAAACCAAGAAAAACAGGGTTAGAGCCGGAGAAAACCAGGGAAAGCAGAGTTAGAGCCGAAAAAAAACAATAAAGCAGGGTTAGATCGGAAGATAACCAAGAAAAGCAGGGTTAGATCGGAAGAAAACCAAGAAAAGCAGGGTTAGATCGGAAGAAAACCAAGAAAAGCAGGGGTAGAGCCGAAAAAAACCAAGAAAAACAGGGGTAGAGCTGAAAAAAACCAAGAAAAACAGGGTTAGAGCAGAAGAAAACCAAGAAAAGCCTGTTAGAATAAAAGAAAACCAAGAAAAACAGGGTTAGAGCCGAAAAAAAACAAGAAAAGCCGGGTTAGAACAGAAGAAAACCAAGAAAAACGGGGTTAGAGCGGAATCAAACCAAGAAAAGCTGGGTTAGAGCGGAAGAAAACCAAGAAAAACAGGGTTAGAGCAGAAGAAAACCAAGAAAAGCCGGGTTAGAGCGGAAGAAAACCAAGAAAAACAGGGTTAGAGCGGAAGAAAACCAAGAAAAACGGGGTTAGAGCCGAAAAAAAACAAGAAAAGCAGGGTGAGAGCCGAAAAAAACCAAGAAAAGCCGGGTTAGAACGACAGAAAACCAAGAAAAACAGAGTTAGAGGCGAAAAAACCCAAGAAAAACAGGGTTAGACCCAAAAAAAAACAAGAAAAAAAGGGTTAGATCGGAAGAAAGCCAAGAATAGCAGGGTTAGAGCCGAAGAAAACCAAGAAAAACAGTGTTAGAGCCGAAAAAAACCAAGAAAAACAGGGTTAGAGCGGAAGAAAACCAAGAAAAACAGGGTTAGAGCCGAAAAAAACCAAGAAAAGCTGGGTTAGAGCCGAAAAAAAACAAGATAAACAGGGTTAGCGCAGAAAAAAACCAAGAAAAACTGGGTTAGAGCCGAAAAAAACCAAGAAAAGCCGGGTTAGAACGGAAGAAAACCAAGAAAAACGGGGTTAGAGCCGAAGAAAACCAAGAAAAGCAGGGTTAGAGCGGAAATAACCAAGAAAAACAGGGTTAGAGCAGAAGAAAACCAAGAAAAACAGGGTTACAGCCGAAAAAAAACAAGAAAAACAGGGTTAGAGCCAAAAAAAACCAAGAAAAACAGGGTTAGAGCCGAAAAAAACCAAGAAAAACAGGGTTAGAGCCCAAAAAAACCAAGAAAAACAGGGTTAGAGCCGAAAAAAAACAAGAAAAGCTGGGTTAGAAAGGAAGAAAACCAAGAAAAACAGGGTTAGAGCCGGAAGAAACCAAGAAAAACAGGGTTAGAGCCGAAAAAATCCAAGAAAAACAGGGTTAGAGCCGAAAAAAACCAGGAAAAACAAAGTTAGAGCCAAAGAAAACAAAGAAAAGCCAAGTTAGAACGGAAGAAACCAAGAAAAACAGGGTTAGAGCTGAAAAAAACCAAGAAAAACAGGGTTAGAGGCAAAGAAAACCAAGAAAAGCAGGGTTAGAACGGAAGAAAACCAAGAAAAACAGGGTTAGAGCAGAAGAAAACCAAGAAAAACAGGGTTAGAGCCGAAGAAAACCAAGAAAAACACAATTAGAGCGGAAGAAAACCAAGAAAAGCAGGGTTAGAGCAGAAGAAAACCAAGAAAAACAGGGGTAGAGCAGAAGAAAACCAAGAAAAGCAGGGTTAGAGCAGAAGAAAACCAAGAAAAACAGGGGTAGAGCCGAAAAAAACCAAGAAAAACAGGGTTAGAGCTGAAGAAAACCAAGAAAAACAGGGTTGGAGCCGGAGAAAACCAGGGAAAGCAGGGTTAGAGCCGAAAAAAAACAAGAAAAACAGGGTTAGAGCCGAAAATACCAAGAAAAACAGGGTTAGAGCCGAAAAAAACCAAGAAAAACAGGGTTAGAGCAGAAGAAAACCAAGATTAGCCGGGTTAGAACGGAAGAAAACCAAAAAAAACAGGGTTAGAGTAGAAGAAAAGAAAGAAAAACAGTTTTAGAGACGAAGAAAACCAAGAAAAACAGGGTTAGAGCGGAAGAAAACCAAGAAAAACAGGGTTAGAGCCGAAGAAAACCAAGAAAAACAGGGTTAGAGCCGAAGAAAACCAAGATTAGCCGGGTTAGAACGGAAGAAAACCAAAAAAAACAGGGTTAGAGTAGAAGAAAACCAAGAAAAACAGTTTTAGAGACGAAGAAAACCAAGAAAAACAGGGTTAGAGCGGAAGAAAACCAAGAAAAACAGGGTTAGAGCCGGAGAAAACCAGGGAACGCAGAGTTAGAGCCGAAAAAAAACAATAAAGCAGGGTTAGATCGGAAGAAAACCAAGAAAAGCAGGGTTAGATCGGAAGAAAACCAAGAAAAGCAGGGGTAGAGCCGAAAAAAACCAAGAAAAACAGGGGTAGAGCTGAAAAAAACCAAGAAAAACAGGGTTAGAGCAGAAGAAAACCAAGAAAAGCCTGTTAGAATAAAAGAAAACCAAGAAAAACAGGGTTAGAGCCGAAAAAAAACAAGAAAAGCCGGGTTAGAACAGAAGAAAACCAAGAAAAACGGGGTTAGAGCGGAATAAAACCAAGAAAAGCTGGGTTAGAGCGGAAGAAAACCAAGGAAAACAGGGTTAGAGCGGAAGAAAACCAAGAAAAGCCGGGTTAGAGCGGAAGAAAACAAAGAAAAACAGGGTTAGAGCGGAAGAAAACCAAGAAAAACGGGGTTAGAGCCGAAAAAAACCAAGAAAAGCAGGGTTAGATCCGAAAAAAACCAAGAAAAGCCGGGTTAGAACGACAGAAAACAAAGAAAAACTGGGTAAGGGCTATAAAAAACCAAGAAAAGCCGGGTTAGAACGGAAGAAAACCAAGAAAAACAGGGTTAGAGCCAAAAAAACCAAGAAAAGCCGGGTTAGAGCGGAAAAAAAGCAAGAAAAGCCGGGTTAGAACGGAAGAAAACCAAGAAAAGCCGGGTTAGAACGGAAGAAAACCAAGAAAAACAGGGTTAGAGCGGAAGAAAACCAAGAAAAACAGTGTTAGATCCGAAAAAAACCAACAAAAACAGGGTTAGAGCGGAAGAAAACCAAGAAAAGCCGGGTAAGAACGAAAGAAAACCAAGAAAAGCCGGGTTAGAACGGAAGAAAACCAATTAAAACAGGGTTAGAGCCGAAGAAAACCAAATAAACAGGGTTAGAGCGGAAGAAAACCAAGAAAAGCCGGGTTGGAACGGAAGTAAACCAAGAAAAACAGGGTTAGAAAAGAAGAAAACCAAGAAAAACAGGGTTAGAGCAGAAGGAAACCAAGAAAAACAGAATTAGAGCCAAAAAAAAACCAAGAAAAACAGGGTTAGAGCTGAAAAAAACCAAGAAAAACAGGGTTAGAGCAGAAGAAAACCAAGAAAAACAGGGTAACAGCCGAAAAAAAACAAGAAAAACAGGGTTAGAGCCAAAAAAACCCAAGAAAAACAGGGTTAGAGCCGAAAAAAACCAAGAAAAACAGGGTTAGAGCCGAAAAAAACCAAGAAAAACAGGGTTAGAGCGGAAGAAAACCAAGAAAAGCCGGGTTAGAACGGAAGAAACCAAGAAAAACAGGGTTAGAGCTGAAAAAAACCAAGAAAAACAGGGTTAGAGCCAAAGAATACCAAGAAAAGCAGGGTTAGAACGGAAGAAAACCAAGAAAAACAGGGTTAGAGCAGAAGAAAACCAAGAAAAGCAGGGTTAGAGCCGAAGAAAACCGAGAAAAACACGGTTAGAGCGGAAGAAAACCAAGAAAAACAGGGTTAGAGCCGAAGAAAACCGAGGAAAGCAGGGTTAGAGCCGAAAAAAACAAGAAAAACAGGGTTAGAGTGGAAAAAAACAAGAAAAACAGGGTTAGAGCCGAAAAAAAACAAGAAAAACAGGGTTAGAGCGGAAGAAAACCAAGAAAAGCCGGGTTAGAACGGAAGAAAACCAAGAAAAACGGGGTTAGAGCGGAAGAAAACCAAGAAAAATAGGGTTAGAGCTGAAATAAACCAAGAAAAACAGGGTTAGAGCAGAAGAAAACCAAGAAAAACAGGGTTACAGCCGAAAAAAAACAAGAAAAACAGGGTTAGAGCCAAAAAAAACCAAGAAAAACAGGATTAGAGCCGAAAAAACCAAGAAAAACAGGGTTAGAGCCAAAAAAAACCAAGAAAAACAGGGTTAGAGACGAGAAAAACCAAGAAAAACAGCGTTAGAGCCAAAGAAATCCAAGAAAAGCAGGGTTAGAACGGAAGAAACCAAGAAAAATAGGGTTAGAGCTGAAATAAACCAAGAAAAACAGGGTTAGAGCCAAAGAAAACCAAGAAAAGCAGGGTTAGAACGGAAGAAAACCAAGAAAAACAGGGTTTGAGCGGAAGAATACCAAGAAAAACAGGCTTAGAGCCGGAGAAAACCAAGATAAACTGGGTTAGAGCGGAAGAAAACCAAGAAAAACAGGGTTAGAGCCGGAGAAATCCAAGGAAAGCAGGGTTAGAACCGAAAAAAAAAAAGAAAAACAGGGTTAGAGGAGAAAAAAAACAAGAAAAACAGGGTTAGATCCGAAAAAACCCAAGAAAAACAGGGTTAGAGCCGAAAAAAACCAAGAAAAACAGGGTTAGAACAGAAGAAAACCAAGAAAAACATGGTTAGAGCGGAAGAAAACCAAGAAAAACAGGGTTAGAGCCGGAGAAAACCAGGGAAAGCAGAGTTAGAGCCGAAAAAAAACAATAAAGCAGGGTTAGATCGGAAGATAACCAAGAAAAGCAGGGTTAGATCGGAAGAAAACCAAGAAAAGCAGGGTTAGATCGGAAGAAAACCAAGAAAAGCAGGGGTAGAGCCGAAAAAAACCAAGAAAAACAGGGGTAGAGCTGAAAAAAACCAAGAAAAACAGGGTTAGAGCAGAAGAAAACCAAGAAAAGCCTGTTAGAATAAAAGAAAACCAAGAAAAACAGGGTTAGAGCCGAAAAAAAACAAGAAAAGCCGGGTTAGAACAGAAGAAAACCAAGAAAAACGGGGTTAGAGCGGAATCAAACCAAGAAAAGCTGGGTTAGAGCGGAAGAAAACCAAGAAAAACAGGGTTAGAGCAGAAGAAAACCAAGAAAAGCCGGGTTAGAGCGGAAGAAAACCAAGAAAAACAGGGTTAGAGCGGAAGAAAACCAAGAAAAACGGGGTTAGAGCCGAAAAAAAACAAGAAAAGCAGGGTGAGAGCCGAAAAAAACCAAGAAAAGCCGGGTTAGAACGACAGAAAACCAAGAAAAACAGAGTTAGAGGCGAAAAAACCCAAGAAAAACAGGGTTAGACCCAAAAAAAAACAAGAAAAAAAGGGTTAGATCGGAAGAAAGCCAAGAATAGCAGGGTTAGAGCCGAAGAAAACCAAGAAAAACAGTGTTAGAGCCGAAAAAAACCAAGAAAAACAGGGTTAGAGCGGAAGAAAACCAAGAAAAACAGGGTTAGAGCCGAAAAAAACCAAGAAAAGCTGGGTTAGAGCCGAAAAAAAACAAGATAAACAGGGTTAGCGCAGAAAAAAACCAAGAAAAACTGGGTTAGAGCCGAAAAAAACCAAGAAAAGCCGGGTTAGAACGGAAGAAAACCAAGAAAAACGGGGTTAGAGCCGAAGAAAACCAAGAAAAGCAGGGTTAGAGCGGAAATAACCAAGAAAAACAGGGTTAGAGCAGAAGAAAACCAAGAAAAACAGGGTTACAGCCGAAAAAAAACAAGAAAAACAGGGTTAGAGCCAAAAAAAACCAAGAAAAACAGGGTTAGAGCCGAAAAAAACCAAGAAAAACAGGGTTAGAGCCCAAAAAAACCAAGAAAAACAGGGTTAGAGCCGAAAAAAAACAAGAAAAGCTGGGTTAGAAAGGAAGAAAACCAAGAAAAACAGGGTTAGAGCCGGAAGAAACCAAGAAAAACAGGGTTAGAGCCGAAAAAATCCAAGAAAAACAGGGTTAGAGCCGAAAAAAACCAGGAAAAACAAAGTTAGAGCCAAAGAAAACAAAGAAAAGCCAAGTTAGAACGGAAGAAACCAAGAAAAACAGGGTTAGAGCTGAAAAAAACCAAGAAAAACAGGGTTAGAGGCAAAGAAAACCAAGAAAAGCAGGGTTAGAACGGAAGAAAACCAAGAAAAACAGGGTTAGAGCAGAAGAAAACCAAGAAAAACAGGGTTAGAGCCGAAGAAAACCAAGAAAAACACAATTAGAGCGGAAGAAAACCAAGAAAAGCAGGGTTAGAGCAGAAGAAAACCAAGAAAAACAGGGGTAGAGCAGAAGAAAACCAAGAAAAGCAGGGTTAGAGCAGAAGAAAACCAAGAAAAACAGGGGTAGAGCCGAAAAAAACCAAGAAAAACAGGGTTAGAGCTGAAGAAAACCAAGAAAAACAGGGTTGGAGCCGGAGAAAACCAGGGAAAGCAGGGTTAGAGCCGAAAAAAAACAAGAAAAACAGGGTTAGAGCCGAAAATACCAAGAAAAACAGGGTTAGAGCCGAAAAAAACCAAGAAAAACAGGGTTAGAGCAGAAGAAAACCAAGATTAGCCGGGTTAGAACGGAAGAAAACCAAAAAAAACAGGGTTAGAGTAGAAGAAAAGAAAGAAAAACAGTTTTAGAGACGAAGAAAACCAAGAAAAACAGGGTTAGAGCGGAAGAAAACCAAGAAAAACAGGGTTAGAGCCGAAGAAAACCAAGAAAAACAGGGTTAGAGCCGAAGAAAACCAAGATTAGCCGGGTTAGAACGGAAGAAAACCAAAAAAAACAGGGTTAGAGTAGAAGAAAACCAAGAAAAACAGTTTTAGAGACGAAGAAAACCAAGAAAAACAGGGTTAGAGCGGAAGAAAACCAAGAAAAACAGGGTTAGAGCCGGAGAAAACCAGGGAACGCAGAGTTAGAGCCGAAAAAAAACAATAAAGCAGGGTTAGATCGGAAGAAAACCAAGAAAAGCAGGGTTAGATCGGAAGAAAACCAAGAAAAGCAGGGGTAGAGCCGAAAAAAACCAAGAAAAACAGGGGTAGAGCTGAAAAAAACCAAGAAAAACAGGGTTAGAGCAGAAGAAAACCAAGAAAAGCCTGTTAGAATAAAAGAAAACCAAGAAAAACAGGGTTAGAGCCGAAAAAAAACAAGAAAAGCCGGGTTAGAACAGAAGAAAACCAAGAAAAACGGGGTTAGAGCGGAATAAAACCAAGAAAAGCTGGGTTAGAGCGGAAGAAAACCAAGGAAAACAGGGTTAGAGCGGAAGAAAACCAAGAAAAGCCGGGTTAGAGCGGAAGAAAACAAAGAAAAACAGGGTTAGAGCGGAAGAAAACCAAGAAAAACGGGGTTAGAGCCGAAAAAAACCAAGAAAAGCAGGGTTAGATCCGAAAAAAACCAAGAAAAGCCGGGTTAGAACGACAGAAAACAAAGAAAAACTGGGTAAGGGCTATAAAAAACCAAGAAAAGCCGGGTTAGAACGGAAGAAAACCAAGAAAAACAGGGTTAGAGCCAAAAAAACCAAGAAAAGCCGGGTTAGAGCGGAAAAAAAGCAAGAAAAGCCGGGTTAGAACGGAAGAAAACCAAGAAAAGCCGGGTTAGAACGGAAGAAAACCAAGAAAAACAGGGTTAGAGCGGAAGAAAACCAAGAAAAACAGTGTTAGATCCGAAAAAAACCAACAAAAACAGGGTTAGAGCGGAAGAAAACCAAGAAAAGCCGGGTAAGAACGAAAGAAAACCAAGAAAAGCCGGGTTAGAACGGAAGAAAACCAATTAAAACAGGGTTAGAGCCGAAGAAAACCAAATAAACAGGGTTAGAGCGGAAGAAAACCAAGAAAAGCCGGGTTGGAACGGAAGTAAACCAAGAAAAACAGGGTTAGAAAAGAAGAAAACCAAGAAAAACAGGGTTAGAGCAGAAGGAAACCAAGAAAAACAGAATTAGAGCCAAAAAAAAACCAAGAAAAACAGGGTTAGAGCTGAAAAAAACCAAGAAAAACAGGGTTAGAGCAGAAGAAAACCAAGAAAAACAGGGTAACAGCCGAAAAAAAACAAGAAAAACAGGGTTAGAGCCAAAAAAACCCAAGAAAAACAGGGTTAGAGCCGAAAAAAACCAAGAAAAACAGGGTTAGAGCCGAAAAAAACCAAGAAAAACAGGGTTAGAGCGGAAGAAAACCAAGAAAAGCCGGGTTAGAACGGAAGAAACCAAGAAAAACAGGGTTAGAGCTGAAAAAAACCAAGAAAAACAGGGTTAGAGCCAAAGAATACCAAGAAAAGCAGGGTTAGAACGGAAGAAAACCAAGAAAAACAGGGTTAGAGCAGAAGAAAACCAAGAAAAGCAGGGTTAGAGCCGAAGAAAACCGAGAAAAACACGGTTAGAGCGGAAGAAAACCAAGAAAAACAGGGTTAGAGCCGAAGAAAACCGAGGAAAGCAGGGTTAGAGCCGAAAAAAACAAGAAAAACAGGGTTAGAGTGGAAAAAAACAAGAAAAACAGGGTTAGAGCCGAAAAAAAACAAGAAAAACAGGGTTAGAGCGGAAGAAAACCAAGAAAAGCCGGGTTAGAACGGAAGAAAACCAAGAAAAACGGGGTTAGAGCGGAAGAAAACCAAGAAAAATAGGGTTAGAGCTGAAATAAACCAAGAAAAACAGGGTTAGAGCAGAAGAAAACCAAGAAAAACAGGGTTACAGCCGAAAAAAAACAAGAAAAACAGGGTTAGAGCCAAAAAAAACCAAGAAAAACAGGATTAGAGCCGAAAAAACCAAGAAAAACAGGGTTAGAGCCAAAAAAAACCAAGAAAAACAGGGTTAGAGACGAGAAAAACCAAGAAAAACAGCGTTAGAGCCAAAGAAATCCAAGAAAAGCAGGGTTAGAACGGAAGAAACCAAGAAAAATAGGGTTAGAGCTGAAATAAACCAAGAAAAACAGGGTTAGAGCCAAAGAAAACCAAGAAAAGCAGGGTTAGAACGGAAGAAAACCAAGAAAAACAGGGTTTGAGCGGAAGAATACCAAGAAAAACAGGCTTAGAGCCGGAGAAAACCAAGATAAACTGGGTTAGAGCGGAAGAAAACCAAGAAAAACAGGGTTAGAGCCGGAGAAATCCAAGGAAAGCAGGGTTAGAACCGAAAAAAAACAAGAAAAACAGGGTTAGAGGAGAAAAAAAACAAGAAAAACAGGGTTAGATCCGAAAAAACCCAAGAAAAACAGGGTTAGAGCCGAAAAAAACCAAGAAAAACAGGGTTAGAACAGAAGAAAACCAAGAAAAATAGGGTTACAGCCGAAAAAAAACAAGAAAAACAGTGTTAGAGCCAAAAAAACCAAGAAAAACAGGGTTAGAACGGAAGAAAACCAAGAAAAACAGAGTTAGAGCAGAAGAAAACCAAGAAAAACAGGGTTAGAGCCGAAAAAAAACAAGAAAAACAGGGTTAGAGCGGAAGAAAACCAAGAAAAACACGGTTAGAGCGGAAGAAAACCAAGAAAAGCAGGGTTAGAGCGGAAGAAAACCAAGAAAAACGGGGGTAGAGCCGAAAATAACTAAGAAAAACAGGGTTAGAGCGGAAGAAAACCAAGAAAAACAGGGTTAGAGCCGGAGAAAACCAGGGAAAGCAGGGTTATAGCCGAAAAAAAAACAAGTAAAACAGGGTTAGATCGGATGAAAACCAAGAAAAGCAGGGTTAGATCGGAAGTAAACCAAGAAAAGCAGGGGTAGAGCCGAAAAAAACCAAGAAAAACAGGGTTAGAGCCGAATAAAACCAAAAAAAACAGGGTTAGAGCCGAAGAAAACAAAGAAAAACTGGGTTAGAGCCAAAAAAAACCAAGAAAAACAGGGTTAGAGCAGAAAAAAAACAAGAAAAACTGGGTTAGAGCTGAAAAAAACCAAGAAAAGCCGAGTTAGAATGGAGGAAAACCAAGAAAAACAGGGTTAGAGCGGAAGAAAACCAAGAAAACTGGGTTAGAACGGAAGTAAACCAAGAAAAACTGGGTTAGAAAAGAAGAAAACAAAGAAAAACAGGGTTAGAGCGGAAGGAAACCAAGAAAAACAGAGTTAGAGCCGGAGAAAACCAAGGAAAGCAGGGTTAGAGCCGAAGAAAACCAAGAAAAAGAGGGTTAGAGCCGAAAAAAACCAAGAAAAACAGGGTTAGAGCCGAAAAAAACCAGAAAAACAGGGTTAGAGCCGAAGAAAACCAAATAAACAGGGTTAGAGCGGAAGAAAACCAAGAAAAGCCGGGTTGGAACGGAAGTAAACCAAGAAAAACAGGGTTAGAAAAGAAGAAAACCAAGAAAAACAGGGTTAGAGCAGAAGGAAACCAAGAAAAACAGAATTAGAGCCAAAAAAAAACCAAGAAAAACAGGGTTAGAGCTGAAAAAAACCAAGAAAAACAGGGTTAGAGCAGAAGAAAACCAAGAAAAACAGGGTAACAGCCGAAAAAAAACAAGAAAAACAGGGTTAGAGCCGAAAAAAACCAAGAAAAACAGGGTTAGAGCCGAAAAAAACCAAGAAAAACAGGGTTAGAGCCGAAAAAAACCAAGAAAAACAGGGTTAGAGCGGAAGAAAACCAAGAAAAGCCGGGTTAGAACGGAAGAAACCAAGAAAAACAGGGTTAGAGCTGAAAAAAACCAAGAAAAACAGGGTTAGAGCCAAAGAATACCAAGAAAAGCAGGGTTAGAACGGAAGAAAACCAAGAAAAACAGGGTTAGAGCAGAAGAAAACCAAGAAAAGCAGGGTTAGAGCCGAAGAAAACCGAGAAAAACACGGTTAGAGCGGAAGAAAACCAAGAAAAACAGGGTTAGAGCCGAAGAAAACCGAGGAAAGCAGGGTTAGAGCCGAAAAAAACAAGAAAAACAGGGTTAGAGTGGAAAAAAACAAGAAAAACAGGGTTAGAGCCGAAAAAAAACAAGAAAAACAGGGTTAGAGCGGAAGAAAACCAAGAAAAGCCGGGTTAGAACGGAAGAAAACCAAGAAAAACGGGGTTAGAGCGGAAGAAAACCAAGAAAAATAGGGTTAGAGCTGAAATAAACCAAGAAAAACAGGGTTAGAGCAGAAGAAAACCAAGAAAAACAGGGTTACAGTCGAAAAAAAACAAGAAAAACAGGGTTAGAGCCAAAAAAAACCAAGAAAAACAGGATTAGAGCCGAAAAAACCAAGAAAAACAGGGTTAGAGCCGAAAAAAACCAAGAAAAACAGGGTTAGAGCCGAGAAAAACCAAGAAAAACAGCGTTAGAGCCAAAGAAATCCAAGAAAAGCAGGGTTAGAACGGAAGAAACCAAGAAAAATAGGGTTAGAGCTGAAATAAACCAAGAAAAACAGGGTTAGAGCCAAAGAAAACCAAGAAAAGCAGGGTTAGAACGGAAGAAAACCAAGAAAAACAGGGTTTGAGCGGAAGAATACCAAGAAAAACAGGCTTAGAGCCGGAGAAAACCAAGATAAACTGGGTTAGAGCGGAAGAAAACCAAGAAAAACAGGGTTAGAGCCGGAGAAATCCAAGGAAAGCAGGGTTAGAACCGAAAAAAACCAAGAAAAACAGGGTTAGAGGAGAAAAAAAACAAGAAAAACAGGGTTAGATCCGAAAAAACCCAAGAAAAACAGGGTTAGAGCCGAAAAAAACCAAGAAAAACAGGGTTAGAGCAGAAGAAAACCAAGAAAAATAGGGTTACAGCCGAAAAAAAACAAGAAAAACAGTGTTAGAGCCAAAAAAACCAAGAAAAACAGGGTTAGAACGGAAGAAAACCAAGAAAAACAGAGTTAGAGCAGAAGAAAACCAAGAAAAACAGGGTTAGAGCCGAAAAAAAACAAGAAAAACAGGGTTAGAGCGGAAGAAAACCAAGAAAAACACGGTTAGAGCGGAAGAAAACCAAGAAAAGCAGGGTTAGAGCGGAAGAAAACCAAGAAAAACGGGGGTAGAGCCGAAAATAACCAAGAAAAACAGGGTTAGAGCGGAAGAAAACCAAGAAAAACAGGGTTAGAGCCGGAGAAAACCAGGGAAAGCAGGGTTATAGCCGAAAAAAAAACAAGTAAAACAGGGTTAGATCGGATGAAAACCAAGAAAAGCAGGGTTAGATCGGAAGTAAACCAAGAAAAGCAGGGGTAGAGCCGAAAAAAACCAAGAAAAACAGGGTTAGAGCCGAATAAAACCAAAAAAAACAGGGTTAGAGCCGAAGAAAACAAAGAAAAACTGGGTTAGAGCCAAAAAAAACCAAGAAAAACAGGGTTAGAGCAGAAAAAAAACAAGAAAAACTGGGTTAGAGCTGAAAAAAACCAAGAAAAGCCGAGTTAGAATGGAGGAAAACCAAGAAAAACAGGGTTAGAGCGGAAGAAAACCAAGAAAACTGGGTTAGAACGGAAGTAAACCAAGAAAAACTGGGTTAGAAAAGAAGAAAACAAAGAAAAACAGGGTTAGAGCGGAAGGAAACCAAGAAAAACAGAGTTAGAGCCGGAGAAAACCAAGGAAAGCAGGGTTAGAGCCGAAGAAAACCAAGAAAAAGAGGGTTAGAGCCGAAAAAAACCAAGAAAAACAGGGTTAGAGCCGAAGAAAACCGAGGAAAGCAGGGTTAGAGCCGAAAAAAACAAGAAAAACAGGGTTAGAGTGGAAAAAAACAAGAAAAACAGGGTTAGAGCCGAAAAAAAACAAGAAAAACAGGGTTAGAGCGGAAGAAAACCAAGAAAAGCCGGGTTAGAACGGAAGAAAACCAAGAAAAACGGGGTTAGAGCGGAAGAAAACCAAGAAAAATAGGGTTAGAGCTGAAATAAACCAAGAAAAACAGGGTTAGAGCAGAAGAAAACCAAGAAAAACAGGGTTACAGTCGAAAAAAAACAAGAAAAACAGGGTTAGAGCCAAAAAAAACCAAGAAAAACAGGATTAGAGCCGAAAAAACCAAGAAAAACAGGGTTAGAGCCGAAAAAAACCAAGAAAAACAGGGTTAGAGCCGAGAAAAACCAAGAAAAACAGCGTTAGAGCCAAAGAAATCCAAGAAAAGCAGGGTTAGAACGGAAGAAACCAAGAAAAATAGGGTTAGAGCTGAAATAAACCAAGAAAAACAGGGTTAGAGCCAAAGAAAACCAAGAAAAGCAGGGTTAGAACGGAAGAAAACCAAGAAAAACAGGGTTTGAGCGGAAGAATACCAAGAAAAACAGGCTTAGAGCCGGAGAAAACCAAGATAAACTGGGTTAGAGCGGAAGAAAACCAAGAAAAACAGGGTTAGAGCCGGAGAAATCCAAGGAAAGCAGGGTTGGAACCGAAAAAAACCAAGAAAAACAGGGTTAGAGGAGAAAAAAAACAAGAAAAACAGGGTTAGATCCGAAAAAACCCAAGAAAAACAGGGTTAGAGCCGAAAAAAACCAAGAAAAACAGGGTTAGAGCAGAAGAAAACCAAGAAAAATAGGGTTACAGCCGAAAAAAAACAAGAAAAACAGTGTTAGAGCCAAAAAAACCAAGAAAAACAGGGTTAGAACGGAAGAAAACCAAGAAAAACAGAGTTAGAGCAGAAGAAAACCAAGAAAAACAGGGTTAGAGCCGAAAAAAAACAAGAAAAACAGGGTTAGAGCGGAAGAAAACCAAGAAAAACACGGTTAGAGCGGAAGAAAACCAAGAAAAGCAGGGTTAGAGCGGAAGAAAACCAAGAAAAACGGGGGTAGAGCCGAAAATAACCAAGAAAAACAGGGTTAGAGCGGAAGAAAACCAAGAAAAACAGGGTTAGAGCCGGAGAAAACCAGGGAAAGCAGGGTTATAGCCGAAAAAAAAACAAGTAAAACAGGGTTAGATCGGATGAAAACCAAGAAAAGCAGGGTTAGATCGGAAGTAAACCAAGAAAAGCAGGGGTAGAGCCGAAAAAAACCAAGAAAAACAGGGTTAGAGCCGAATAAAACCAAAAAAAACAGGGTTAGAGCCGAAGAAAACAAAGAAAAACTGGGTTAGAGCCAAAAAAAACCAAGAAAAACAGGGTTAGAGCAGAAAAAAAACAAGAAAAACTGGGTTAGAGCTGAAAAAAACCAAGAAAAGCCGAGTTAGAATGGAGGAAAACCAAGAAAAACAGGGTTAGAGCGGAAGAAAACCAAGAAAACTGGGTTAGAACGGAAGTAAACCAAGAAAAACTGGGTTAGAAAAGAAGAAAACAAAGAAAAACAGGGTTAGAGCGGAAGGAAACCAAGAAAAACAGAGTTAGAGCCGGAGAAAACCAAGGAAAGCAGGGTTAGAGCCGAAGAAAACCAAGAAAAAGAGGGTTAGAGCCGAAAAAAACCAAGAAAAACAGGGTTAGAGCCGAAAAAAACCAGAAAAACAGGGTTAGAGCCGAAGAAAACCAAATAAACAGGGTTAGAGCGGAAGAAAACCAAGAAAAGCCGGGTTGGAACGGAAGTAAACCAAGAAAAACAGGGTTAGAAAAGAAGAAAACCAAGAAAAACAGGGTTAGAGCAGAAGGAAACCAAGAAAAACAGAATTAGAGCCAAAAAAAAAACCAAGAAAAACAGGGTTAGAGCTGAAAAAAACCAAGAAAAACAGGGTTAGAGCAGAAGAAAACCAAGAAAAACAGGGTAACAGCCGAAAAAAAACAAGAAAAACAGGGTTAGAGCCGAAAAAAACCAAGAAAAACAGGGTTAGAGCCGAAAAAAACCAAGAAAAACAGGGTTAGAGCCGAAAAAAACCAAGAAAAACAGGGTTAGAGCGGAAGAAAACCAAGAAAAGCCGGGTTAGAACGGAAGAAACCAAGAAAAACAGGGTTAGAGCTGAAAAAAACCAAGAAAAACAGGGTTAGAGCCAAAGAATACCAAGAAAAGCAGGGTTAGAACGGAAGAAAACCAAGAAAAACAGGGTTAGAGCAGAAGAAAACCAAGAAAAGCAGGGTTAGAGCCGAAGAAAACCGAGAAAAACACGGTTAGAGCGGAAGAAAACCAAGAAAAACAGGGTTAGAGCCGAAGAAAACCGAGGAAAGCAGGGTTAGAGCCGAAAAAAACAAGAAAAACAGGGTTAGAGTGGAAAAAAACAAGAAAAACAGGGTTAGAGCCGAAAAAAAACAAGAAAAACAGGGTTAGAGCGGAAGAAAACCAAGAAAAGCCGGGTTAGAACGGAAGAAAACCAAGAAAAACGGGGTTAGAGCGGAAGAAAACCAAGAAAAATAGGGTTAGAGCTGAAATAAACCAAGAAAAACAGGGTTAGAGCAGAAGAAAACCAAGAAAAACAGGGTTACAGTCGAAAAAAAACAAGAAAAACAGGGTTAGAGCCAAAAAAAACCAAGAAAAACAGGATTAGAGCCGAAAAAACCAAGAAAAACAGGGTTAGAGCCGAAAAAAACCAAGAAAAACAGGGTTAGAGCCGAGAAAAACCAAGAAAAACAGCGTTAGAGCCAAAGAAATCCAAGAAAAGCAGGGTTAGAACGGAAGAAACCAAGAAAAATAGGGTTAGAGCTGAAATAAACCAAGAAAAACAGGGTTAGAGCCAAAGAAAACCAAGAAAAGCAGGGTTAGAACGGAAGAAAACCAAGAAAAACAGGGTTTGAGCGGAAGAATACCAAGAAAAACAGGCTTAGAGCCGGAGAAAACCAAGATAAACTGGGTTAGAGCGGAAGAAAACCAAGAAAAACAGGGTTAGAGCCGGAGAAATCCAAGGAAAGCAGGGTTAGAACCGAAAAAAACCAAGAAAAACAGGGTTAGAGGAGAAAAAAAACAAGAAAAACAGGGTTAGATCCGAAAAAACCCAAGAAAAACAGGGTTAGAGCCGAAAAAAACCAAGAAAAACAGGGTTAGAGCAGAAGAAAACCAAGAAAAATAGGGTTACAGCCGAAAAAAAACAAGAAAAACAGTGTTAGAGCCAAAAAAACCAAGAAAAACAGGGTTAGAACGGAAGAAAACCAAGAAAAACAGAGTTAGAGCAGAAGAAAACCAAGAAAAACAGGGTTAGAGCCGAAAAAAAACAAGAAAAACAGGGTTAGAGCGGAAGAAAACCAAGAAAAACACGGTTAGAGCGGAAGAAAACCAAGAAAAGCAGGGTTAGAGCGGAAGAAAACCAAGAAAAACGGGGGTAGAGCCGAAAATAACCAAGAAAAACAGGGTTAGAGCGGAAGAAAACCAAGAAAAACAGGGTTAGAGCCGGAGAAAACCAGGGAAAGCAGGGTTATAGCCGAAAAAAAAACAAGTAAAACAGGGTTAGATCGGATGAAAACCAAGAAAAGCAGGGTTAGATCGGAAGTAAACCAAGAAAAGCAGGGGTAGAGCCGAAAAAACCAAGAAAAACAGGGTTAGAGCCGAATAAAACCAAAAAAAACAGGGTTAGAGCCGAAGAAAACAAAGAAAAACTGGGTTAGAGCCAAAAAAAACCAAGAAAAACAGGGTTAGAGCAGAAAAAAAACAAGAAAAACTGGGTTAGAGCTGAAAAAAACCAAGAAAAGCCGAGTTAGAATGGAGGAAAACCAAGAAAAACAGGGTTAGAGCGGAAGAAAACCAAGAAAACTGGGTTAGAACGGAAGTAAACCAAGAAAAACTGGGTTAGAAAAGAAGAAAACAAAGAAAAACAGGGTTAGAGCGGAAGGAAACCAAGAAAAACAGAGTTAGAGCCGGAGAAAACCAAGGAAAGCAGGGTTAGAGCCGAAGAAAACCAAGAAAAAGAGGGTTAGAGCCGAAAAAAACCAAGAAAAACAGGGTTAGAGCCGAAAAAAACCAGAAAAACAGGGTTAGAGCCGAAGAAAACCAAATAAACAGGGTTAGAGCGGAAGAAAACCAAGAAAAGCCGGGTTGGAACGGAAGTAAACCAAGAAAAACAGGGTTAGAAAAGAAGAAAACCAAGAAAAACAGGGTTAGAGCAGAAGGAAACCAAGAAAAACAGAATTAGAGCCAAAAAAAAACCAAGAAAAACAGGGTTAGAGCTGAAAAAAACCAAGAAAAACAGGGTTAGAGCAGAAGAAAACCAAGAAAAACAGGGTAACAGCCGAAAAAAAACAAGAAAAACAGGGTTAGAGCCAAAAAAACCCAAGAAAAACAGGGTTAGATCCGAAAAAAACCAAGAAAAACAGGGTTAGAGCCGAAAAAAACCAAGAAAAACAGGGTTAGAGCGGAAGAAAACCAAGAAAAGCCGGGTTAGAACGGAAGAAACCAAGAAAAACAGGGTTAGAGCTGAAAAAAACCAAGAAAAACAGGGTTAGAGCCAAAGAATACCAAGAAAAGCAGGGTTAGAACGGAAGAAAACCAAGAAAAACAGGGTTAGAGCAGAAGAAAACCAAGAAAAGCAGGGTTAGAGCCGAAGAAAACCGAGAAAAACACGGTTAGAGCGGAAGAAAACCAAGAAAAACAGGGTTAGAGCCGAAGAAAACCGAGGAAAGCAGGGTTAGAGCCGAAAAAAACAAGAAAAACAGGGTTAGAGTGGAAAAAAACAAGAAAAACAGGGTTAGAGCCGAAAAAAAACAAGAAAAACAGGGTTAGAGCGGAAGAAAACCAAGAAAAGCCGGGTTAGAACGGAAGAAAACCAAGAAAAACGGGGTTAGAGCGGAAGAAAACCAAGAAAAATAGGGTTAGAGCTGAAATAAACCAAGAAAAACAGGGTTAGAGCAGAAGAAAACCAAGAAAAACAGGGTTACAGCCGAAAAAAAACAAGAAAAACAGGGTTAGAGCCAAAAAAAACCAAGAAAAACAGGATTAGAGCCGAAAAAACCAAGAAAAACAGGGTTAGAGCCGAAAAAAACCAAGAAAAACAGGGTTAGAGCCGAGAAAAACCAAGAAAAACAGCGTTAGAGCCAAAGAAATCCAAGAAAAGCAGGGTTAGAACGGAAGAAACCAAGAAAAATAGGGTTAGAGCTGAAATAAACCAAGAAAAACAGGGTTAGAGCCAAAGAAAACCAAGAAAAGCAGGGTTCGAACGGAAGAAAACCAAGAAAAACAGGGTTTGAGCGGAAGAATACCAAGAAAAACAGGCTTAGAGCCGGAGAAAACCAAGATAAACTGGGTTAGAGCGGAAGAAAACCAAGAAAAACAGGGTTAGAGCCGGAGAAATCCAAGGAAAGCAGGGTTAGAACCGAAAAAAAACAAGAAAAACAGGGTTAGAGGAGAAAAAAAACAAGAAAAACAGGGTTAGATCCGAAAAAACCCAAGAAAAACAGGGTTAGAGCCGAAAAAAACCAAGAAAAACAGGGTTAGAGCAGAAGAAAACCAAGAAAAATAGGGTTACAGCCGAAAAAAAACAAGAAAAACAGTGTTAGAGCCAAAAAAACCAAGAAAAACAGGGTTAGAACGGAAGAAAACCAAGAAAAACAGAGTTAGAGCAGAAGAAAACCAAGAAAAACAGGGTTAGAGCCGAAAAAAAACAAGAAAAACAGGGTTAGAGCGGAAGAAAACCAAGAAAAACACGGTTAGAGCGGAAGAAAACCAAGAAAAGCAGGGTTAGAGCGGAAGAAAACCAAGAAAAACGGGGGTAGAGCCGAAAATAACCAAGAAAAACAGGGTTAGAGCGGAAGAAAACCAAGAAAAACAGGGTTAGAGCCGGAGAAAACCAGGGAAAGCAGGGTTATAGCCGAAAAAAAAACAAGTAAAACAGGGTTAGATCGGATGAAAACCAAGAAAAGCAGGGTTAGATCGGAAGTAAACCAAGAAAAGCAGGGGTAGAGCCGAAAAAAACCAAGAAAAACAGGGTTAGAGCCGAATAAAACCAAAAAAAACAGGGTTAGAGCCGAAGAAAACAAAGAAAAACTGGGTTAGAGCCAAAAAAAACCAAGAAAAACAGGGTTAGAGCAGAAAAAAAACAAGAAAAACTGGGTTAGAGCTGAAAAAAACCAAGAAAAGCCGAGTTAGAATGGAGGAAAACCAAGAAAAACAGGGTTAGAGCGGAAGAAAACCAAGAAAACTGGGTTAGAACGGAAGTAAACCAAGAAAAACTGGGTTAGAAAAGAAGAAAACAAAGAAAAACAGGGTTAGAGCGGAAGAAAACCAAGAAAAGCCGGGTTAGAGCGGAAGAAAACAAAGAAAAACAGGGTTAGAGCGGAAGAAAACCAAGAAAAACGGGGTTAGAGCCGAAAAAAACCAAGAAAAGCAGGGTTAGATCCGAAAAAAACCAAGAAAAGCCGGGTTAGAACGACAGAAAACAAAGAAAAACTGGGTAAGGGCTATAAAAAACCAAGAAAAGCCGGGTTAGAACGGAAGAAAACCAAGAAAAACAGGGTTAGAGCCAAAAAAACCAAGAAAAGCCGGGTTAGAGCGGAAAAAAAGCAAGAAAAGCCGGGTTAGAACGGAAGAAAACCAAGAAAAGCCGGGTTAGAACGGAAGAAAACCAAGAAAAACAGGGTTAGAGCGGAAGAAAACCAAGAAAAACAGTGTTAGATCCGAAAAAAACCAACAAAAACAGGGTTAGAGCGGAAGAAAACCAAGAAAAGCCGGGTAAGAACGAAAGAAAACCAAGAAAAGCCGGGTTAGAACGGAAGAAAACCAATTAAAACAGGGTTAGAGCCGAAGAAAACCAAATAAACAGGGTTAGAGCGGAAGAAAACCAAGAAAAGCCGGGTTGGAACGGAAGTAAACCAAGAAAAACAGGGTTAGAAAAGAAGAAAACCAAGAAAAACAGGGTTAGAGCAGAAGGAAACCAAGAAAAACAGAATTAGAGCCAAAAAAAAACCAAGAAAAACAGGGTTAGAGCTGAAAAAAACCAAGAAAAACAGGGTTAGAGCAGAAGAAAACCAAGAAAAACAGGGTAACAGCCGAAAAAAAACAAGAAAAACAGGGTTAGAGCCAAAAAAACCCAAGAAAAACAGGGTTAGATCCGAAAAAAACCAAGAAAAACAGGGTTAGAGCCGAAAAAAACCAAGAAAAACAGGGTTAGAGCGGAAGAAAACCAAGAAAAGCCGGGTTAGAACGGAAGAAACCAAGAAAAACAGGGTTAGAGCTGAAAAAAACCAAGAAAAACAGGGTTAGAGCCAAAGAATACCAAGAAAAGCAGGGTTAGAACGGAAGAAAACCAAGAAAAACAGGGTTAGAGCAGAAGAAAACCAAGAAAAGCAGGGTTAGAGCCGAAGAAAACCGAGAAAAACACGGTTAGAGCGGAAGAAAACCAAGAAAAACAGGGTTAGAGCCGAAGAAAACCGAGGAAAGCAGGGTTAGAGCCGAAAAAAACAAGAAAAACAGGGTTAGAGTGGAAAAAAACAAGAAAAACAGGGTTAGAGCCGAAAAAAAACAAGAAAAACAGGGTTAGAGCGGAAGAAAACCAAGAAAAGCCGGGTTAGAACGGAAGAAAACCAAGAAAAACGGGGTTAGAGCGGAAGAAAACCAAGAAAAATAGGGTTAGAGCTGAAATAAACCAAGAAAAACAGGGTTAGAGCAGAAGAAAACCAAGAAAAACAGGGTTACAGCCGAAAAAAAACAAGAAAAACAGGGTTAGAGCCAAAAAAAACCAAGAAAAACAGGATTAGAGCCGAAAAAACCAAGAAAAACAGGGTTAGAGCCGAAAAAAACCAAGAAAAACAGGGTTAGAGCCGAGAAAAACCAAGAAAAACAGCGTTAGAGCCAAAGAAATCCAAGAAAAGCAGGGTTAGAACGGAAGAAACCAAGAAAAATAGGGTTAGAGCTGAAATAAACCAAGAAAAACAGGGTTAGAGCCAAAGAAAACCAAGAAAAGCAGGGTTCGAACGGAAGAAAACCAAGAAAAACAGGGTTTGAGCGGAAGAATACCAAGAAAAACAGGCTTAGAGCCGGAGAAAACCAAGATAAACTGGGTTAGAGCGGAAGAAAACCAAGAAAAACAGGGTTAGAGCCGGAGAAATCCAAGGAAAGCAGGGTTAGAACCGAAAAAAAACAAGAAAAACAGGGTTAGAGGAGAAAAAAAACAAGAAAAACAGGGTTAGATCCGAAAAAACCCAAGAAAAACAGGGTTAGAGCCGAAAAAAACCAAGAAAAACAGGGTTAGAGCAGAAGAAAACCAAGAAAAATAGGGTTACAGCCGAAAAAAAACAAGAAAAACAGTGTTAGAGCCAAAAAAACCAAGAAAAACAGGGTTAGAACGGAAGAAAACCAAGAAAAACAGAGTTAGAGCAGAAGAAAACCAAGAAAAACAGGGTTAGAGCCGAAAAAAAACAAGAAAAACAGGGTTAGAGCGGAAGAAAACCAAGAAAAACACGGTTAGAGCGGAAGAAAACCAAGAAAAGCAGGGTTAGAGCGGAAGAAAACCAAGAAAAACGGGGGTAGAGCCGAAAATAACCAAGAAAAACAGGGTTAGAGCGGAAGAAAACCAAGAAAAACAGGGTTAGAGCCGGAGAAAACCAGGGAAAGCAGGGTTATAGCCGAAAAAAAAACAAGTAAAACAGGGTTAGATCGGATGAAAACCAAGAAAAGCAGGGTTAGATCGGAAGTAAACCAAGAAAAGCAGGGGTAGAGCCGAAAAAAACCAAGAAAAACAGGGTTAGAGCCGAATAAAACCAAAAAAAACAGGGTTAGAGCCGAAGAAAACAAAGAAAAACTGGGTTAGAGCCAAAAAAAACCAAGAAAAACAGGGTTAGAGCAGAAAAAAAACAAGAAAAACTGGGTTAGAGCTGAAAAAAACCAAGAAAAGCCGAGTTAGAATGGAGGAAAACCAAGAAAAACAGGGTTAGAGCGGAAGAAAACCAAGAAAACTGGGTTAGAACGGAAGTAAACCAAGAAAAACTGGGTTAGAAAAGAAGAAAACAAAGAAAAACAGGGTTAGAGCGGAAGGAAACCAAGAAAAACAGAGTTAGAGCCGGAGAAAACCAAGGAAAGCAGGGTTAGAGCCGAAGAAAACCAAGAAAAAGAGGGTTAGAGCCGAAAAAAACCAAGAAAAACAGGGTTAGAGCCGAAAAAAACAAGAAAAACAGGGTTAGAGCCGAAAAAAACCAAGAAAAACAGGGTTAGAGCGGAAGAAAACCAAGAAAAGCCGAGTTAGAACGGAAGAAAACCAAGAAAAACGGGGTTAGAGCCGAAGAAAACCAAGAAAAGCAGGGTTAGAGCGGAAAAAAACCAAGAAAAACAGGGTTAGAGCGGAAGAAAACCAAGAAAAACAGGGTTACAGCCGAAAAAAACCAAGAAAAACAGGGTTAGAGCCAAAAAAACCCAAGAAAAACAGGGTTAGAGCCGAAAAAAACCAAGAAAAACAGGGTTAGAGCCGAAAAAAACCAAGAAAAACAAAGTTAGAGCCAAAGAAAACCAAGAAAAGCCAAGTTAGAACGGAAGAAACCAAGAAAAACAGGGTTAGAGCTGAAAAAAACCAAGAAAAACAGGGATAGAGGCAAAGAAAACCAAGAAAAGCAGGGTTAGAACGGAAGAAAACCAAGAAAAACAGGGTTAGAGCAGAAGAAAACCAAGAAAAACAGGGTTAGAGCCGAAGAAAACCAAGAAAAACACGGTTAGAGCGGAAGAAAACCAAGAAAAACAGGGTTAGAGCCGAAGAAAACCAAGAAAAACACGGTTAGAGCGGAAGAAAACCAAGAAAAACAGGGTTAGAGCGGAAGAAAACCAAGAAAAACGGGGTTAGGGCCGAAAAAAACCAAGAAAAGCAGGGTTAGAGCCGAAAAAAACCAAGAAAAGCCGGGTTAGAACGACAGAAAACCAAGAAAAACTGGGTAAGGGCCATAAAAAACCAAGAAAAGCCGGATTAGAGCAGAAGAAAACCAAGAAAAACAGGGTTAGAGCCAAAAAAACCAAGAAAAACAGGGTTAGAGCCGAAAAAAACAAGAAAAACAGGGTTAGAGCCGAAAAAAAACAAGAAAAGCCGGGTTAGAACAGCAGAAAACCAAGAAAAACAGGGTTAGAGCGGAAGAAAACCAAGAAAAACAGCTTTAGAACCGAAGGAAAACCAAGAAAAACGGGGTTAGAGCGGAAGAAAACCAAGAAAAGCCGGGTTAGAGACGAAATAAACCAAGAAAAACAGGGTTAGAGCCGAAAAAAACCAAGAAAAACAGGGTTAGAGCCGAAAAAAACCAAGAAAACAGGGTTAGAGCGGAAGAAAACCAAGAAAAGCTGGGTTAGAACGGAAGAAAACCAAGAAAAACGAGGATAGATCCGAAGAAATCCAAGAAAAGCAGGGTTAGAGCGGAAGAAAACCAAGAAAAACAGGGTTAGAACCGAAAAAAAACAAGAAAAACAGGGTTAAAACCGAAAAAAATTAAGTAAAACAGGGTTAGAGCCGATAAAAACCAAGAAAAACAGGGTTACAGCCGAAAAAAAAACAAGAAAAGCCGGGTTAGAAGGGAAGAAAACCAAGAAAAACAGGGTAAGAGCCAAAAAAAACCAAGAAAAGCTGGGTTAGAACGGAAGAAAACCAAAAAAAAAAAGGTTAGAGCGGAAGAAAACCAAGAAAAGCCGGGTTAGAACGGAAGTAAACCAAGAAAAACAGAGTTAGAGCCGGAGAAAACCAAGGAAAGCAGGGTTAGAGCCGAAAAAAACCAAGAAAAACAGGGTTAGAGCCGAAAAAAACCAAGAAAAGCTGGGTTAGAGTTGAAAAAAAAACAAGAAAAAACAGGTTAGAACGGAAGAAATAAACCAAGAAAAACAGGGTTAGAGCGGAAGAAAACCAAGAAAAACAGGGTTAGAGCGGAAGAAAACCAAGAAAAACAGGGTTACAGCTGAAAAAAACAAGAAAAACAGGATTAGAGCCAAAAAAAACCAAGAAAAACAGGGTTAGAGCCGAAAAAAACCAAGAAAAACAGGGTTAGAGCCGAAAAAACCAAGAAAAACAGGGTTAGAGCCTAAAAAAACCAAGAAAAACAGGGTTAGAGCCGAAGAAAACCAAGAAAAGCCGGGTTAGAACAAAAGAAAGCAAGAAAAACAGGGTTAGAGCCGAAAAAAACCAAGAAAAACAGGGTTAGATCGGAAGAAAACCAAGAAAAGCAGGGTTAGATCGGAAGAAAACCAAGAAAAGCAGGGGTAGAGCCAAAAAAAACCAAGAAAAAGAGGGGTAGAGCTGAATAAAACCAAGAAAAACAGGGTTAGAGCAGAAGAAAACCAAGAAAAGCCTGTTAGAATAAAAGAAAACCAAGAAAAACAGGGTTAGAGCCGAAAAAAAAACAAGAAAATCCGGGTTAGAACGGAAGAAAACCAAGAAAAACAGGGTTAGAGCTGAAAAAAAACAAGAAAAACAGGGTTAGAGCCGAAAAAAACCAAGAAAAACAGGGTTAGAGCCGAAGAAAACGAAGAAAAGCCGGGTTAGAACGGAAGAAAACCAAGAAAATCAGGGTTAGAGTAGAAGAAAACCAAGAAAAACAGGGTTAGAGCCGAAGAAAACCAAGAAAAACATGGTTAGAGCGGAAGAAAACCAAGAAAAACAGGGTTAGAGCCGGAGAAAACCAAGAAAAACATGGTTAGAGCGGAAGAAAACCAAGAAAAACAGGGTTAGAGCCGGAGAAAACCAGGGAAAGCAGGGTTAGAGCCGGAAAACAACAAGAAAAACAGGTTTAGAGCCGAAAAAAACCAAGAAAAACAGGGTTAGAGCCGAAAAAAACAAGAAAAGCCGGGTTAGAACGGAAGAAAACCAAGAAAAACAGGGTTAGAGCCGAAGAAAACCAAGAAAAACAGGGTTAGATTTGAAAAAAACAAAGAAAAACAGGGTTAGAATGGAAGAAAACCAAGAAAAACAGGGTTAGAGCGGAAGAAAAACAAGAAAAGCCAGGTTAGAACGGAAGAAAACCAAGAAAAACAGGGTTAGAGCGGAAGAAAACCAAGAAAAGCAGGGTTAGAGCGGAAGAAAACCAAGAAAAACAGGGTTAGAGCCGAAAAAAACCAAGAAAAACAGGGTTAGAGAGGAAGAAAATCAAGAAAAACAGGGTTAGAGCGGAAGAAAATGAAGAAAAGCCGGGTTAGAGCAGAAGAAAACCAAGAAAAACAGGGTTAGAGCCGATAAAAACCAAGAAAAACAGGATTAGAGCCGAAAAAAACCAAGAAAAACAGGGTTAGAGCCGAAAAAGAACAAGAAAAGCCGGGTCAGAACGAAAGAAAACCAAGAAAAACAGGGTTAGAGCCGAAAAAAACCAAGAAAAACAGGGTTAGAGCCGAAAAAACCAAGAAAAGCCGGGTTAGAGCCAAAAAAAACCAAGAAAAACAGGGTTAGAGCCGAAAAAAACCAAGAAAAGCCGGATTAGAACGGAAGAAAACCAAGAAAAACAGGGTAAGAGAGGAAGTAAACCAAGAAAAACAGGGTTAGAGCCGAAAAAAACCAAGAAAAGCAGGGTTAGAGCCGAAAAAAAACAAGAAAAACAGGGTTAGAGCCAAAAAAACCCAAGAAAAGCCGGTTTAGAACGGAAGAAAACCAAGAAAAACAGGGTTAGAGCGGAAGAAAATCAAGAAAAGCCGGGTTAGAGCCGAAGAAAACCAAGAAAAACAGGGTTAGAGCCGGAGAAAACCAAGGAAAGCAGGGTTAGAGCCGAAAAAAAACAAGAAAAACAGGGTTAGAGCCGAAAAAAAACGAGAAAAGCCGGGTTAGAACGGAAGAAAACCAAGAAAAACAGGGTTAGAGTAGAAAAAAGGGGTTAGGGTTAGGGTTAGGGTTAGGGTTAGGGTTAGGGTTAGGGTTAGGGTTAGGGTAGGGTTAGGGTTAGGGTTAGGGTTAGGGTTAGGGTTAGGGTTAGGGTTAGGGTTAGGGTTAGGTTTAGGGCTAGAGTAGGGTTAGGGTTAGGGTTAGGGTTAGGGTTAGTGTTAGGGTTAGGGTTAGGGTTAGGGTTAGGGTTAAGGTTATGGCTAGGGCTAGGGTTAGGGTTAGGGCTAGGGCTAGGGTTAGGGTTAGGGTTAGGGTTAGGGTTAGGGTTAGGGTTAGGGTTATGGTTAGGGTTAGGGTTAGGGTTAGGGTTAGGGTTAGTGTTTTTTTTCTTGGTTTTTTTCGGCTCTAACCCTGTTTTTCTTGGTTTACTTCCGCTCTAACCCTGCTTTTCTTGGTTTTCTTCCGTTCTAACCCGGCTTCTCTTCTTTTTTTTCGGCTCTAACCCTGTTTTTCTTGGTGTTATTCGGCTCTAACCCTGTTTTTCTTGGTTTTCTCCGGCCCTAACCCTGTTTTTCTTGCTTTTCTTACGCTCTAACCCCGTTTTTCTTGGTTTTCTTCCGCTCTAACCCTGTTTTTCTTGTTTTCTTCCGCTCTAACCCGGCTTTTCTTGGTTTTTTTTCGGCTCTAACCCTGTTTTTCTTGGTTTTTTTCGGCTCTAACCCTGTTTTTCTTGTTTTTTTTCGGCTCTAACCCTGTTTTTCTTGGTTTTTTTCGGCTCTAACCCTGTTTTTCTTGGTTTTCTTCCGCTCTAACCCTGTTTTTCTAGGTTTTCTTCCGCTCTAGCCATGTTTTTCTTGGTTTTCTTCGCCTCTAACCCTGTTTTTCTTGTTTTTCTTCGGCTCTAACCCCATTTTTCTTGGTTTACTTCCGTTCTAACTTGGCTTTTCTTGGTTTTTTTCAGCTCTAACCCTGTTTTTCTTGGTTTTCTTCCGTTCTAATTCGGCTTTTCTTGGTTTTCTTCTGCTCTAACCCTGTTTTTCTTGTTTTTCTTCGGCTCTAACCCGGCTTTTCTTGAGTTTCTTCCGCTCTAACCCTGTTTTTATTGGTTTTCTTCCGTTCTAACCCGGCTTTTCTGAGTTGTTTTCATCTCTAACCCTGTTTTTCTTGGCTTTTTTCGGCTCTAACCCTGTTTTTCTTTGTTTTTTTCCGCTCTACCCCTGTTTTTCTTGGTTTTTTTCGGCTCTAACCCTGTTTTTCTTGGTTTTTTCGGCTGTAACCCTGTTTTTCTTGGTTTTTACCGGCTCTAACCGTGCTTTACTTTTTTTTCTTTGGCTCTAACCCCGTTTTACTTGGTTTTCTTCTGCTCTAACCCTCTTTATCTTGGTTTTCTTCTGTTCTAACCCGGCTTTTCTTGGTTTTCTTCAGCTCTAACCCTGTTTTTCTTGGTTTTCTTCCGTTCTAACCAGGTATTTAAAAAAGATAAAAAAAAAAAGAAAAAAACCAAGAAAAGCCGGGTTAGAACGGACGAAAACCAAGAGAAACGGGGTTGTTGCTGAAGAAAACCAAGAAAAGCAGGGTTGGAGCCGAAAAAAATTAAGAAAAACAGGGTTAGAGCCGAAAAAAACCAAGAAAAACAGGGTAAGAGCCAAAAAAAACCAAGAAAAGCCTGGTTAGAAGAAAAGAAAACCAAAAAAAACAAGGTTAGAGCGGAAGATAACCAAGAAAAGCCGGGTTAGAACGGAAGTAAACCAAGAAAAACGGGGTTAGAGCCGAAAAAAACCAAGAAAAGCCAGGTTAGAACCGATGAAAACCAAAAAAACAGGGTTAGAGCGGAAGAAAACCAAGAAAAGCCGTTTTAGAACGGAAGAAATCCAAGAAAAACGGGGTTAGAGCGGAAGAAAACCTAGAAAAGCAGGGTTTGAGCAGAAGAAAACCAAGAAAAACGGGGTTAGAGCCGAAGAAAACCAAGAAAAACAGGGTTAGAGCCGAAATAAACCAAGAAAAACAGGGTTAGAGCCGAAAAAAAACAAGAAAAACAGGGTTAGAGCCGAAAAAAACGAAGAAAAACAGGGTTAGAGCGGAAGAAAACCAAGAAAAGCTGGGTTAGAACGGAAGAAAACCAAGAAAAACGAGGATAGATCTGAAGAAAACCAAGAAAAGCAGGGTTAGAGCGGAAGAAAACCAAGAAAAACAAGGTTAGAGCCGAAAAAAACCAAGAAAAACAGGGTTAGAGCCGAAAAAAACCAAGAAAAACAGGGTTAGAGCTGGAGAAAACCAAGAAAAAGAGGGTTAGAGCTGAAAAAAAACAAGAAAAGCCGGGTAAGAACGAAAGAGAACCAAGAAAAACAGGGTAAGAGCTAAAAAAAACCAAGAAAAGCTGGGTTAGAACGGAAGAAATCCAAAAAAAAAAAGGTTAGAGCGGAAGAAAACCAAGAAAAGCCGGGTTAGAACGGAAGTAAACCAAGAAAAACTGGGTTAGAGCAGAAGAAAACCAAGAAAAACAGGGTTATAGCGGAAGGAAACCAAGAAAAACAGGGTTGGAGCCAGAGAAAACCAAGGAAAGTAGGGTTAGAGCCGAAAAAAACCAAGAAAAACAGGGTTAGAGCCGAAAAAAACCAAGAAAAACAGGGTTAGAGCCAAAAAAAACCAAGAAAAAACAGGTTAGAACGGAAGAAAAATAAGAAAAACAGGGTTAGAGCGGAAGAAAACCAAGAAAAACGGGGTTAGAGCCAAAGAAAACCAAGAAAAACAGGGTTAGAGCCGAAGAAAACCAAGAAAAACAGGGTTTGAGACGAAGAAAACCAAGAAAAGCCGGGTTAGAACGGAAGAAAACAAGAAAAAGCAGGGTTAGAGTAGAAGAAAACCAAGAAAAACAGGGTTAGAGCCGAAGTAAACCAAGAAAAACAGGTTTAGAGCGGAAGAAAACCAAGAAAAACAGGGTTAGAGCCGGAGAAAACCAGGGAAAGCAGGGTTAGAGCCGAAAAAAAACAAGAAAAACAGGGTTAGATCGGAAGAAAAACAAGAAAAGCAGGGTTAGATCGGAAGAAAACCAAGAAAAGCAGGGGTAGAGCCGAAAAAAACAAAGAAAAATGGGGTTAGAGTGGAAGAAAACCAAGAAAAACAGGGTTTGAGCCGAAAAATACCAAGAAAAAAAAGGGTTAGAGCCAAAAAAAAGTAAGAAAAACAGGGTTAGATCGGAAAAAAACCAAGAAAAGTAGGGTTAGAGCAGAAGAAAACCAAGAAAAACAGGGTTAGAGCCGAAAAAAACCAAGAAAAACAGGGTTAGAGCGGAAAAAAAACAAGAAAAGCCGGGTTAGAGCGGAAGAAAACCAAGAAAAACTGGGTAAGGGCCATAAAAAACCAAGAAAAGCCGGGTTAGAACGGAAGAAAACCAAGAAAAACAGGGTTAGAGCCAAAATAAAACAAGAAAAACAGGGTTAGAGCGGAAAAAAACCAAGAAAAAGATGGTTAGAGCCGAAAAAAACCAAGAAAAGCCGGGTTAGAACGAAGGAAAACCAAGAAAAACAGGGTTAGTGCGGAAGAAAACCAAGAAAAGCCAGGTT
This sequence comes from Coturnix japonica, assembly GCF_054131305.1. Classification (NCBI taxonomy): domain Eukaryota; kingdom Metazoa; phylum Chordata; class Aves; order Galliformes; family Phasianidae; genus Coturnix; species Coturnix japonica. The sequence goes on from NW_028188946.1 coordinate 1,143,384, forward strand.
AGAACGGAAGTGAAACAAGAAAAACTGGGTTAGAGCGGAATAAAACCAAGAAAACCAGGGTTAGAGCCGAAGAAAACCAAGAAAAACAGGGTTAGAGCCGGAGAAAACCAAGGAAAGCAGGGTTAGAGCCGAAGAAAACCAAGAAAAACAGGGTTAGAGCCAAAAAAACCCAAGAAAAACAGAGTTGGAGACGAAAAAAAACAAGAAAAACAGGGTTAGAGCAGAAGAAAACCAAGAAAAACAGGGTAACAGCCAAAAAAAAACAAGAAAAACAGGGTTAGAGCCAAAAAAAACCAAGAAAAACAGGGTTAGATCGGAAAAAAATCAAGAAAAACAGGGTTAGAGCCGAAAAAATCCAAGAAAAACAGGGTTAGAGCCGAAAAAAACCAAGAAAAACAGGGTTAGAGGCAAAGAAAACCAAGAAAAGGAAGGTTAGAACGGAAGAAAACCAAGAAAAACAGGGTTAGAGCAGAAGAAAACCAAGAAAAACAGGGTTAGAGCTGAAAAAAACCAAGAAAAACAGGGTTAGAGGCAAAGAAAACTAAGAAAAGCAGGGTTAGAACGGAAGAAAACCAAGAAAAACAGGGTTAGAGCAGAAGAAAACCAAGAAAAACAGGGTTAGATCCGAAGAAAACCAAGAAAAACACGGTTAGAGCGGAAGAAAACCAAGAAAAACAGGGTTAGAGCCGGAGAAAACCAAGGAAAGCAGGGTTAGAGCCGAAAAAAACCAATAAAAACAGGGTTAGAGCCAAAAAAATACAAGAAAAACAGGGTTAGAGCCGAAAAAAACCAAGAAAAACAGGGTTAGAGCAGAAGAAAACCAAGAAAAGCAGGGTTAGAGCAGAAGAAAACCAAGAAAAACAGGGGTAGAGCCGAAAAAAAACAAGAAAAACAGGGTTAGAGCTGAAGAAAACCAAGAAAAACAGGGTTACAGCCGAAAAAACCCAAGAGAAACAGGGTTAGAGCCAAAGAAAACCAAGAAAAGCCGGGTTAGAACGGAAGAAACCAAGAAAAACAGGGTTAGAGCGGAAGAAAACCAAGAAAAACAGGGTTAGAGCCGGAGAAAACCAGGGAAAGCAGAGTTAGAGCCGAAAAAAAACAATAAAGCAGGGTTAGATCGGAAGAAAACCAAGAAAAGCAGGGGTAGAGCCGAAAAAAACCAAGAAAAACAGTGGTAGAGCTGAATAAAACCAAGAAAAACCGGGTTAGAGCAGAAGAAAACCAAGAAAAGCCTGTTAGAATAAAAGAAAAACAAGAAAAACAGGGTTAGAGCCGAAAAAAAACAAGAAAAGCCGGGTTAGAACAGAAGAAAACAAAGAAAAAACGGGGTTAGAGCGGAATAAAACCAAGAAAAGCTGGGTTAGAGCAGAAGAAAACCAAGAAAAACAGGGATAGAGCGGAACAAAACCAAGAAAAGCCGGGTTAGAGCGGAAGAAAACCAAGAAAAACAGGGTTAGAGCGGAAGAAAACCAAGAAAAACAGGGTTAGAGCCGAAAAAAACCAAGAAAAGCAGGGTTAGAGCCGAAAAAAAACAAGAAAAGCCGGGTTAGAACGACAGAAAACCAAGAAAAACAGAGTTAGAGGCGAAAAAAACCAAGAAAAACAGGGTTAGACCCAAAAAAAAACAAGAAAAAAAGGGTTAGATCGGAAGAAAGCCAAGAATAGCAGGGTTAGAGCCGAAGAAAACCAAGAAAAACAGGGTTAGAGCCGAAGAAAACCAAGATTAGCCGGGTTAGAACGGAAGAAAACCAAGAAAAACAGGGTTAGAGTAGAAGAAAACCAAGAAAAACAGTTTTAGAGACGAAGAAAACCAAGAAAAACAGGGTTAGAGCGGAAGAAAACCAAGAAAAACTGGGTAAGGGACATAAAAAAGCAAGAAAAGCCGGGTTAGAACGGAAGAAAACCAAGAAAAACAGGGTTAGAGCGGAAGAAAACCAAGAAAAGCCAGGTTAGAACGGAAGTAAAACAAGAAAAACTGGGTTAGAAAAGAAGAAAACCAAGAAAAACAGGGTTAGAGCGGAAGGAAACCAAGAAAAACAGGGTTAGAGCCGGAGAAAACCAAGGAAAGCAGGGTTAGAGCAGAAGAAAACCAAGAAAAACAGGGTTAGAGCCAAAAAAACCCAAAAAAAACAGAGTTGGAGCCGAAAAAAACCAAGAAAAACAGGGTTAGAGCAGAAGAAAACCAAGAAAAACAGGGTAACAGCCAAAAAAAAACAAGAAAAACAGGGTTAGAGCCAAAAAAAACCAAGAAAAACAGGGTTAGATCGGAAAAAAATCAAGAAAAACAGGGTTAGAGCCGAAAAAATCCAAGAAAAGCAGGGTTAGAGCCTAAAAAAACCAAGAAAAACAGGGTTAGAGCCGAAGAAAACCAAGAAAAGCAACGTTAGAACGGAAGAAAACCAAGAAAAACAGGGTTAGAGCAGAAGAAAACCAAGAAAAACAGGGTTAGAGCTGAAAAAAACCAAGAAAAACAGAATTAGAGGCAAAGAAAACCAAGAAAAGCAGGGTTAGAACGGAAGAAAACCAAGAAAAACAGGGTTAGAGCAGAAGAAAACCAAGAAAAACAGGGTTAGATCCGAAGAAAACCAAGAAAAACACGGTTAGAGCGGAAGAAAACCAAGAAAAACAGGGTTAGAGCCGGAGAAAACCAAGGAAAGCAGGGTTAGAGCCGAAAAAAACCAAGAAAAACAGGGTTAGAGCCAAAAAAATACAAGAAAAACAGGGTTAGAGCTGAAAAAAACCAAGAAAAACAGGGTTAGAGCAGAAGAAAACCAAGAAAAGCAGGGTTAGAGCAGAAGAAAACCAAGAAAAACAGGGGTAGAGCCGAAAACAACCAAGAAAAACAGGGTTAGAGCTGAAGAAAACCAAGAAAAACAGGGTTAGAGCCGAAAAAAACCAAGAGAAACAGGGTTAGAGCCAAAGAAAACCAAGAAAAGCCGGGTTAGAACGGAAGAAACCAAGAAAAACAGGGTTAGAGCCGAAGAAAACCAAGAAAAACAGGGTTAGAGCCGAAGAAAACCAAGATTAGCCCGGTTAGAACGGAAGAAAACCAAGAAAAACAGGGTTAGAGTAGAAGAAAACCAAGAAAAACAGTTTTAGAGACGAAGAAAACCAAGATTAGCCAGGGTTAGAGCGGAAGAAAACCAAGAAAAACTGGGTAAGGGACATAAAAAACCAAGAAAAGCCGGGTTAGAACGGAAGAAAACCAAGAAAAACAGGGTTAGAGCCAAAATAAAACAAGAAAAACAGGGTTAGAGCGGAAAAAAACCAAGAAAAACATGGTTAGAGCCGAAAAAAACCAGGGAAAGCCGGGTTAGAACGAAGGAAAACCAAGAAAAACAGGGTTAGAGCGGAAGAAAACCAAGAAAAGCCAGGTTAGAACGGAAGTAAACCAAGAAAAACTGGGTTAGAAAAGAAGAAAACCAAGAAAAACAGGGTTAGAGCGGAAGGAAACCAAGAAAAACAGGGTTAGAGCCGGAGAAAACCAAGGAAAGCAGGGTTAGAGCCGAAGAAAACCAAGAAAAACAGGGTTAGAGCCAAAAAAACCCAAGAAAAACAGAGTTGGAGCCGAAAAAAAACAAGAAAAACAGGATTAGAGCAGAAGAAAACCAAGAAAAACAGGGTAACAGCCGAAAAAAAACAAGAAAAACAGGGTTAGAGCCAAAAAAACTCAAGAAAAACAGGGTTAGATCGGAAAAAAATCAAGAAAATCAGGGTTAGAGCCGAAAAAATCCAAGAAAAACAGGGTTAGAGCCGAAAAAAAACAAGAAAAACAGGGTTAGAGGCAAAGAAAACCAAGAAAAGCAGGGTTAGAACGGAAGAAAACCAAGAAAAACAGGGTTAGAGCAGAAGAAAACCAAGAAAAACTGGGTTAGAGCCGAAAAAAAACAAGAAAAACAGGGTTAGAGGCAAAGAAAACCAAGAAAAGCAGGGTTAGAACGGAAGAAAACCAAGAAAAACAGGGTTAGAGCAGAAGAAAACCAAGAAAAACAGGGTTAGATCTGAAGAAAACCAAGAAAAACACAGTTAGAGCGGAAGAAAACCAAGAAAAACAGGGTTAGAGCTGGAGAAAACCAAGGAAAGCAGGGTTAGAGCCGAAAAAAACCAAGAAAAACAGGGTTAGAGCCAAAAAAATACAAGAAAAACAGGGTTAGAGCCGAAAAAAACCAAGAAAAACAGGGTTAGAGCAGAAGAAAACCAAGAAAAGCAGGGTTAGAGCAGAAGAAAACCAAGAAAAACAGGGATAGAGCCGAAAAAAACCAAGAAAAACAGTGTTAGAGCTGAAGAAAACCAAGAAAAACAGGGTTAGAGCCGAAAAAAACCAAGAGAAACAGGGTTAGAGCCGAAGAAAACCAAGAAAAGCCGGGTTAGAACGGAAGAAACCAAGAAAAACAGGGTTAGAGCCGAAGAAAACCAAGAAAAAAAAGGTTAGAGCCGAAGAAAACCAAGATTAGCCGGGTTAGAACGGAAGAAAACCAAATAAAACAGGGTTAGAGTAGAAGAAAACCAAGATTAACATGGTTAGATCCGAAAAAAACCAAGAAAAGCCGGGTTAGAACGAAGGAAAACCAAGAAAAACAGGGTTAGAGCGGAAGAAAACCAAGAAAAACAGAGTTAGAGCCGAAAAAAAACAAGAAAACCAGGGTTAGAGCGGAATAAAACCAAGAAAACCAGGGTTAGAGCCGAAGAAAACCAAGAAAAACAGGGTTAGAAAGGAAGAAAACCAAGAAAAGCCGTGTTAGAGCCGAAAAAAAACAAGAAAAGCCGGGTTAGAACGACAGAAAACCAAGAAAAACAGAGTTAGAGCCGAAAGAAACCAAGAAAAACAGGGTTAGACCCAAAAAAAACAAGAAAAAAAGGCTTAGATCGGAAGAAAGCCAAGAATAGCAGGGTTAGAGCCGAAGAAAACCAAGAAAAACAGGGTTAGAGCCGAAAAAACCCAATAAAAACAGGGTTAGAGCGGAAGAAAAAACCAAGAAAAACAGGGTTAGAGCGGAAGAAAACCAAGAAAAACAGGGTTAGAGCCGAAAACAACCAAGAAAAACAGGGTTAGAGCTGAAGAAAACCAAGAAAAACAGGGTTAGAGCCGAAAAAAACCAAGAGAAACAGGGTTAGAGCCAAAGAAAACCAAGAAAAGCCGGGTTAGAACGGAAGAAACCAAGAAAAACAGGGTTAGAGCGGAAGAAAACCAAGAAAAACAGGGTTAGAGCCGAAGAAAACCAAGATTAGCCCGGTTAGAACGGAAGAAAACCAAGAAAAACAGGGTTAGAGTAGAAGAAAACCAAGAAAAACAGTTTTAGAGACGAAGAAAACCAAGATTAGCCAGGGTTAGAGCGGAAGAAAACCAAGAAAAACTGGGTAAGGGACATAAAAAACCAAGAAAAGCCGGGTTAGAACGGAAGAAAACCAAGAAAAACAGGGTTAGAGCCAAAATAAAACAAGAAAAACAGGGTTAGAGCGGAAAAAAACCAAGAAAAACATGGTTAGAGCCGAAAAAAACCAGGGAAAGCCGGGTTAGAACGAAGGAAAACCAAGAAAAACAGGGTTAGAGCGGAAGAAAACCAAGAAAAGCCAGGTTAGAACGGAAGTAAACCAAGAAAAACTGGGTTAGAAAAGAAGAAAACCAAGAAAAACAGGGTTAGAGCGGAAGGAAACCAAGAAAAACAGGGGTTAGAGCCGGAGAAAACCAAGGAAAGCAGGGTTAGAGCCGAAGAAAACCAAGAAAAACAGGGTTAGAGCCAAAAAAACCCAAGAAAAACAGAGTTGGAGCCGAAAAAAAACAAGAAAAACAGGATTAGAGCAGAAGAAAACCAAGAAAAACAGGGTAACAGCCGAAAAAAACCAAGAAAAACAGGGTTAGAGCCAAAAAAACCCAAGAAAAACAGGGTTAGATCGGAAAAAAATCAAGAAAAACAGGGTTAGAGCCGAAAAAATCCAAGAAAAAAAGGGTTAGAGCCGAAAAAAAACAAGAAAAACAGGGTTAGAGGCAAAGAAAACCAAGAAAAGCAGGGTTAGAACGGAAGAAAACCAAGAAAAACAGGGTTAGAGCAGAAGAAAACCAAGAAAAACTGGGTTAGAGCTGAAAAAAAACAAGAAAAACAGGGTTAGAGGCAAAGAAAACCAAGAAAAGCAGGGTTAGAACGGAAGAAAACCAAGAAAAACAGGGTTAGAGCAGAAGAAAACCAAGAAAAACAGGGTTAGATCCGAAGAAAACCAAGAAAAACACAGTTAGAGCGGAAGAAAACCAAGAAAAACAGGGTTAGAGCCGGAGAAAACCAAGGAAAGCAGGGTTAGAGCCGAAAAAAACCAAGAAAAACAGGGTTAGAGCCAAAAAAATACAAGAAAAACAGGGTTAGAGCCGAAAAAAACCAAGAAAAACAGGGTTAGAGCAGAAGAAAACCAAGAAAAGCAGGGTTAGAGCAGAAGAAAACCAAGAAAAACAGGGGTAGAGCCGAAAAAAACCAAGAAAAACAGGGTTAGAGCTGAAGAAAACCAAGAAAAACAGGGTTAGAGCCGAAAAAAACCAAGAGAAACAGGGTTAGAGCCGAAGAAAACCAAGAAAAGCCGGGTTAGAACGGAAGAAACCAAGAAAAACAGAGTTAGAGCCGAAGAAAACCAAGAAAAAAAAGGTTAGAGCCGAAGAAAACCAAGATTAGCCGGGTTAGAACGGAAGAAAACCAAATAAAACAGGGTTAGAGTAGAAGAAAACCAAGATTAACATGGTTAGATCCGAAAAAAACCAAGAAAAGCCGGGTTAGAACGAAGGAAAACCAAGAAAAACAGGGTTAGAGCGGAAGAAAACCAAGAAAAACAGAGTTAGAGCCGAAAAAAAACAAGAAAACCAGGGTTAGAGCGGAATAAAACCAAGAAAACCAGGGTTAGAGCCGAAGAAAACCAAGAAAAACAGGGTTAGAAAGGAAGAAAACCAAGAAAAGCCGGGTTAGAGCCGAAAAAAACCAAGAAAAGCAGGGTTAGAGCCGAAAAAAAACAAGAAAAGCCGGGTTAGAACGACAGAAAACCAAGAAAAACAGAGTTAGAGGCGAAAAAACCCAAGAAAAACAGGGTTAGACCCAAAAAAAACAAGAAAAAAAGGGTTAGATCGGAAGAAAGCCAAGAATAGCAGGGTTAGAGCCGAAGAAAACCAAGAAAAACAGGGTTAGAGCCGAAAAAACCCAATAAAAACAGGGTTAGAGCGGAAGAAAAAACCAAGAAAAACAGGGTTAGAGCGGAAGAAAACCAAGAAAAACAGGGTTAGAGCCGAAAACAACCAAGAAAAACAGGGTTAGAGCTGAAGAAAACCAAGAAAAACAGGGTTAGAGCCGAAAAAAACCAAGAGAAACAGGGTTAGAGCCAAAGAAAACCAAGAAAAGCCGGGTTAGAACGGAAGAAACCAAGAAAAACAGGGTTAGAGCCGAAGAAAACCAAGAAAAACAGGGTTAGAGCCGAAGAAAACCAAGATTAGCCCGGTTAGAACGGAAGAAAACCAAGAAAAACAGGGTTAGAGTAGAAGAAAACCAAGAAAAACAGTTTTAGAGACGAAGAAAACCAAGATTAGCCAGGGTTAGAGCGGAAGAAAACCAAGAAAAACTGGGTAAGGGACATAAAAAACCAAGAAAAGCCGGGTTAGAACGGAAGAAAACCAAGAAAAACAGGGTTAGAGCCAAAATAAAACAAGAAAAACAGGGTTAGAGCGGAAAAAAACCAAGAAAAACATGGTTAGAGCCGAAAAAAACCAGGGAAAGCCGGGTTAGAACGAAGGAAAACCAAGAAAAACAGGGTTAGAGCGGAAGAAAACCAAGAAAAGCCAGGTTAGAACGGAAGTAAACCAAGAAAAACTGGGTTAGAAAAGAAGAAAACCAAGAAAAACAGGGTTAGAGCGGAAGGAAACCAAGAAAAACAGGGTTAGAGCCGGAGAAAACCAAGGAAAGCAGGGTTAGAGCCGAAGAAAACCAAGAAAAACAGGGTTAGAGCCAAAAAAACCCAAGAAAAACAGAGTTGGAGCCGAAAAAAAACAAGAAAAACAGGATTAGAGCAGAAGAAAACCAAGAAAAACAGGGTAACAGCCGAAAAAAAACAAGAAAAACAGGGTTAGAGCCAAAAAAACCCAAGAAAAACAGGGTTAGATCGGAAAAAAATCAAGAAAAACAGGGTTAGAGCCGAAAAAATCCAAGAAAAACAGGGTTAGAGCCGAAAAAAAACAAGAAAAACAGGGTTAGAGGCAAAGAAAACCAAGAAAAGCAGGGTTAGAACGGAAGAAAACCAAGAAAAACAGGGTTAGAGCAGAAGAAAACCAAGAAAAACAGGGTTAGATCCGAAGAAAACCAAGAAAAACACAGTTAGAGCGGAAGAAAACCAAGAAAAACAGGGTTAGAGCCGGAGAAAACCAAGGAAAGCAGGGTTAGAGCCGAAAAAAACCAAGAAAAACAGGGTTAGAGCCAAAAAAATACAAGAAAAACAGGGTTAGAGCCGAAAAAAACCAAGAAAAACAGGGTTAGAGCAGAAGAAAACCAAGAAAAGCAAGGTTAGAGCAGAAGAAAACCAAGAAAAACAGGGGTAGAGCCGAAAAAAAACAAGAAAAACAGGGTTAGAGCTGAAGAAAACCAAGAAAAACAGGGTTAGAGCCGAAAAAAACCAAGAGAAACAGGGTTAGAGCCGAAGAAAACCAAGAAAAGCCGGGTTAGAACGGAAGAAACCAAGAAAAACAGGGTTAGAGCCGAAGAAAACCAAGAAAAAAAAGGTTAGAGCCGAAGAAAACCAAGATTAGCCGGGTTAGAACGGAAGAAAACCAAATAAAACAGGGTTAGAGTAGAAGAAAACCAAGATTAACATGGTTAGATCCGAAAAAAAACAAGAAAAGCCGGGTTAGAACGAAGGAAAACCAAGAAAAACAGGGTTAGAGCGGAAGAAAACCAAGAAAAACAGAGTTAGAGCCGAAAAAAAACAAGAAAACCAGGGTTAGAGCGGAATAAAACCAAGAAAACCAGGGTTAGAGCCGAAGAAAACCAAGAAAAACAGGGTTAGAAAGGAAGAAAACCAAGAAAAGCCGGGTTAGAGCCGAAAAAAACCAAGAAAAGCAGGGTAAGAGCCGAAAAAAAACAAGAAAAGCCGGGTTAGAACGACAGAAAACCAAGAAAAACAGAGTTAGAGGCGAAAAAACCCAAGAAAAACAGGGTTAGACCCCAAAAAAAACAAGAAAAAAAGAGTTAGATCGGAAGAAAGCCAAGAATAGCAGGGTTAGAGCCGAAGAAAACCAAGAAAAACAGGGTTAGAGCCGAAAAAACCCAATAAAAACAGGGTTAGAGCGGAAGAAAAAACCAAGAAAAACAGGGTTAGAGCGGAAGAAAACCAAGAAAAACAGGGTTAGAGCCGAAGAAAACCAAGATTAGCCGGGTTAGAACGGAAGAAAACCAAGAAAAACAGGGTTAGAGTAGAAGAAAACCAAGAAAAACAGTTTTAGAGACAAAGAAAACCAAGAAAAACAGGGTTAGAGCGGAAGAAAACCAAGAAAAACAGGGTTAGAGCGGAAGAAAACCAAGAAAAACAGGGTTAGAGCCGAAAAAAACCAAGAAAAACAGGGTTAGAGCGGAAAAAAACCAAGAAAAGCCGGGTTAGAGCAGAAGAAAACCAAGAAAAACTGGGTAAGGAACATAAAAAACCAAGAAAAGCCAGGTTAGAACGGAAGAAAACCAAGAAAAACAGGGTTGGAGCCAAAAAAACCAACAAAAGCCGGGTTAGATCCGAAAAAAAACAAGAATAACATGGTTAGAGCCGAAAAAAACCAAGAAAAGCCGGGTTAGAACGAAGGAAAACCAAGAAAAACAGGGTTAGAGCGGAAGAAAACCAAGAAAAGCCGGGTTAGAACGGAAGTAAACCAAGAAAAACAGGGTTAGAAAAGAAGAAAACCAAGAAAAACAGGTTTAGAATGATAAAACCAAGAAAAACGGGGTAAGAGCCGAAGAAAACAAAGAAAAACAGGGTTAGAGCGGAAGAAAACCAAGAAAAACAGGGTTAGAGCCGAAAAAAAACAAGAAAACCAGGGTTAGAGCGGAATAAAACCAAGAAAACCAGGGTTAGAGCCGAAGAAATCCAAGAAAAACAGGGTTAGAGCTGAAGAAAACTGAGAAAAACAGGGTTAGGGCTGAAAAAAATCAAGAAAAACAGGGTTAGAGCCGAAAAAAACGAGAAAAGCCGGGTTAGAAAGGAAGAAAACCAAGAAAAACAGGGTTAGAGTAGAAAAAAGGGGTTAGGGTTAGGGTTAGGGTTAGGGTAGGGTTAGGGTTAGGGTTAGGGTTAGAGTTAGGGCTAGAGTAGGGTTAGGGTTAGGGTTAGGGTTAGGGTTAGGGTTAGGGTTAGAGTTAGGGCTAGAGTAGGGTTAGGGTTAGGGTTAGGGTTAGGGTTAGGGTTAGGGTTAGGGTTAGGGCTAGGGTTAGGGTTAGGGTTAGGGTTAGGGTTAGGGTTAGGGTTAGGGTTAGGGTTAGGGTTAGGGTTAGGGTTAGGGTTAGGGTTTTTTTTCTTGGTTTTTTTCGGCTCTAACCCAGTTTTTCTTGGTTTACTTCCGCTCTAACCCGGCTTTTCTTGGTTTTCTTCCGCTCTAACCCTGTATTTCTTGGTTTTTTTCGGCTCTAACCCTGTTTTTCTTTGTTTTCTTCTGTTCTAACCCGGCTTCTCTTTTTTTTTTTCTGCTCTAACCCTGTTTTTCTTGGAGTTATTCGGCTCTAACCCTGCTTTCCTTGGTTTTCTCCGGCTCTAACCTTGTTTTTCTTGCTTTTCTTCCGCTCTAACCCTGTTTTTCTTGGTTTTCTTCCGTTCTATCCCGGCTTTTCTTGTTTTTTTTCGGCTCTAACCCTGTTTTTCTTGTTTTTTTTCGGCTCTAACCCTGTTTTTCTTGGTTTTTTTCGGCTCTAACCCTGTTTTTCTTGGTTTTCTTCTGTTCTAACCCGGCTTTTCTTGTTTTTTTTCGGCTCTAACCCTCTTTTTCTTGGTTTTCTTCTGTTCTAACCCGGCTTTTCTTGTTTTTTTTCGGCTCTAACCCTCTTTTTCTTTGTTTTTTTCGGCTCTAACCCTGTTTTTCTTGGTTTTTTTCTGCTCTAACCCTGTTTTTCTTGGTTTTTTTCGGCTCTAACCCTGTTTTTCTTGGTTTTTTTCGGCTCTAACCCTGTTTTTCTTGGTTTTCTTCTGCTCTAACCCTGCTTTTCTTGGTTTTCTTCCGCTCTAACCCCGTTTTTCTTGGTTTTCTTCGGCTCTAACCCTGTTTTTCTTGGTTTTCTTCGGCTCTAACCCTGTTTTTCTTGGTTTTCTTCCGTTATAACCCGGCTTTTCTTGGTTTTTTTTTGGATCTAACCCTGTTTTTCTTGGTTTTCTTCCGCTCTGACCCTGTTTTTCTTGGTTAGAGTGGAAGAAAACCAAGAAAAACAGGGTGAGAGCCAAAAAAAACCAAGAAAAACAGGGTTGGAGCCAAAAAAACCAACAAAAGCCGGGTTAGATCCGAAAAAAAACAAGAATAACATGGTTAGAGCCGAAAAAAACCAAGAAAAGCCGGGTTAGAACGAAGGAAAACCAAGAAAAACAGGGTTAGAGCGGAAGAAAACCAAGAAAAGCCGGGTTAGAACGGAAGTAAACCAAGAAAAACAGGGTTAGAAAAGAAGAAAACCAAGAAAAACAGGTTTAGAATGATAAAACCAAGAAAAACGGGGTAAGAGCCGAAGAAAACAAAGAAAAACAGGGTTAGAGCGGAAGAAAACCAAGAAAAACAGGGTTAGAGCCGAAAAAAAACAAGAAAACCAGGGTTAGAGCGGAATAAAACCAAGAAAACCAGGGTTAGAGCCGAAGAAATCCAAGAAAAACAGGGTTAGAGCTGAAGAAAACTGAGAAAAACAGGGTTAGGGCTGAAAAAAATCAAGAAAAACAGGGTTAGAGCCGAAAAAAAACGAGAAAAGCCGGGTTAGAAAGGAAGAAAACCAAGAAAAACAGGGTTAGAGTAGAAAAAAGGGGTTAGGGTTAGGGTTAGGGTTAGGGTAGGGTTAGGGTTAGGGTTAGGGTTAGAGTTAGGGCTAGAGTAGGGTTAGGGTTAGGGTTAGGGTTAGGGTTAGGGTTAGGGTTAGAGTTAGGGCTAGAGTAGGGTTAGGGTTAGGGTTAGGGTTAGGGTTAGGGTTAGGGTTAGGGTTAGGGTTAGGGCTAGGGTTAGGGTTAGGGTTAGGGTTAGGGTTAGGGTTAGGGTTAGGGTTAGGGTTAGGGTTAGGGTTAGGGTTTTTTTTCTTGGTTTTTTTCGGCTCTAACCCAGTTTTTCTTGGTTTACTTCCGCTCTAACCCGGCTTTTCTTGGTTTTCTTCCGCTCTAACCCTGTATTTCTTGGTTTTTTTCGGCTCTAACCCTGTTTTTCTTTGTTTTCTTCTGTTCTAACCCGGCTTCTCTTTTTTTTTTCTGCTCTAACCCTGTTTTTCTTGGAGTTATTCGGCTCTAACCCTGCTTTCCTTGGTTTTCTCCGGCTCTAACCTTGTTTTTCTTGCTTTTCTTCCGCTCTAACCCTGTTTTTCTTGGTTTTCTTCCGTTCTATCCCGGCTTTTCTTGTTTTTTTTCGGCTCTAACCCTGTTTTTCTTGTTTTTTTTCGGCTCTAACCCTGTTTTTCTTGGTTTTTTTCGGCTCTAACCCTGTTTTTCTTGGTTTTCTTCTGTTCTAACCCGGCTTTTCTTGTTTTTTTTCGGCTCTAACCCTCTTTTTCTTGGTTTTCTTCTGTTCTAACCCGGCTTTTCTTGTTTTTTTTCGGCTCTAACCCTCTTTTTCTTTGTTTTTTTCGGCTCTAACCCTGTTTTTCTTGGTTTTTTTCTGCTCTAACCCTGTTTTTCTTGGTTTTTTTCGGCTCTAACCCTGTTTTTCTTGGTTTTTTTCGGCTCTAACCCTGTTTTTCTTGGTTTTCTTCTGCTCTAACCCTGCTTTTCTTGGTTTTCTTCCGCTCTAACCCGTTTTTCTTGGTTTTCTTCGGCTCTAACCCTGTTTTTCTTGGTTTTCTTCGGCTCTAACCCTGTTTTTCTTGGTTTTCTTCCGTTATAACCCGGCTTTTCTTGGTTTTTTTTTGGATCTAACCCTGTTTTTCTTGGTTTTCTTCCGCTCTGACCCTGTTTTTCTTGGTTAGAGTGGAAGAAAACCAAGAAAAACAGGGTGAGAGCCAAAAAAAACCAAGAAAAACAGGGTTAGAGCGGAAGTAAACCAAGAAAAACTGGCTTAGAGCCGGGAAAAACCAAGGAAAGCAGGGTTAGAGCCGAAAAAAAAACAAGAAAAACAGGGTTAAAGCCAGAAAAACCCAAGAAAAGCCAGCTTAGAACAAATGAAAACCAAAAAAAACTGGGTTAGAGCGGAAGAAATCCAAGAAAAACAGGGTTAGAGCGGAAGAAAACCAAGAAAAGCAGGGTTAGAGTGGAAGAAAACCAAGAAAAACAGGGTTAGAGCCGAAAGAAACCAAGAAAAACAGGGTTAGAGCCGAAAAAAATAAAAAAAAAAAGGGTTAGAGCCGAAAAAATCCAAGAAAAGCCGGGTTAGAACGGAAGAAAACCAAGAAAAACAGGGTTGGAGCCGAAAAAAACCAAGAAAAACAGGGTTAGAGCCGAAAAAAAACAAGAATAGCCGGGTTAGAACGGAAGAAAACCAAGAAAAACAGGGTTAGAGCGGAAGAAAACCAAGAAAAGCAGGGTTAGAGCGGAAGAAAAACAAGAAATACAGGGTTAGAGCCGAAAAAAAACAAGGAAAGCAGGGTTAGAGCCGAAAAAAACCAAGAAAAACAGGGTTAGAGCCAAAAAAATACAAGAAAAACAGGGTTAGAGCCGAAAAAAACCAAGAAAAACAGGGTTAGAGCAGAAGAAAACCAAGAAAAGCAAGGTTAGAGCAGAAGAAAACCAAGAAAAACAGGGGTAGAGCCGAAAAAAACCAAGAAAAACAGGGTTAGAGCTGAAGAAAACCAAGAAAAACAGGGTTAGAGCCGAAAAAAACCAAGAGAAACAGGGTTAGAGCCGAAGAAAACCAAGAAAAGCCGGGTTAGAACGGAAGAAACCAAGAAAAACAGGGTTAGAGCCGAAGAAAACCAAGAAAAAAAGGTTAGAGCCGAAGAAAACCAAGATTAGCCGGGTTAGAACGGAAGAAAACCAAATAAAACAGGGTTAGAGTAGAAGAAAACCAAGATTAACATGGTTAGATCCGAAAAAAACCAAGAATAGCCGGGTTAGAACGAAGGAAAACCAAGAAAAACAGGGTTAGAGCGGAAGAAAACCAAGAAAAACAGAGTTAGAGCCGAAAAAAAACAAGAAAACCAGGGTTAGAGCGGAATAAAACCAAGAAAACCAGGGTTAGAGCCGAAGAAAACCAAGAAAAACAGGGTTAGAAAGGAAGAAAACCAAGAAAAGCCGGGTTAGAGCCGAAAAAAACCAAGAAAAGCAGGGTAAGAGCCGAAAAAAAACAAGAAAAGCCGGGTTAGAACGACAGAAAACCAAGAAAAACAGAGTTAGAGGCGAAAAAACCCAAGAAAAACAGGGTTAGACCCCCAAAAAAACAAGAAAAAAAGAGTTAGATCGGAAGAAAGCCAATAATAGCAGGGTTAGAGCCGAAGAAAACCAAGAAAAACAGGGTTAGAGCCGAAAAAACCCAATAAAAACAGGGTTAGAGCGGAAGAAAAAACCAAGAAAAACAGGGTTAGAGCGGAAGAAAACCAAGAAAAACAGGGTTAGAGCCGAAGAAAACCAAGATTAGCCGGGTTAGAACGGAAGAAAACCAAGAAAAACAGGGTTAGAGTAGAAGAAAACCAAGAAAAACAGTTTTAGAGACAAAGAAAACCAAGAAAAACAGGGTTAGAGCGGAAGAAAACCAAGAAAAACAGGGTTAGAGCGGAAGAAAACCAAGAAAAACAGGGTTAGAGCCGAAAAAAACCAAGAAAAACAGGGTTAGAGCGGAAAAAAAACCAAGAAAAGCCGGGTTAGAGCGGAAGAAAACCAAGAAAAACTGGGTAAGGAACATAAAAAACCAAGAAAAGCCAGGTTAGAACGGAAGAAAACCAAGAAAAACAGGGTTGGAGCCAAAAAAACCAACAAAAGCCGGGTTAGATCCGAAAAAAAACAAGAATAACATGGTTAGAGCCGAAAAAAACCAAGAAAAGCCGGGTTAGAACGAAGGAAAACACAGAAAAACAGGGTTAGAGCGGAAGAAAACCAAGAAAAGCCGGGTTAGAACGGAAGTAAACCAAGAAAAACAGGGTTAGAAAAGAAGAAAACCAAGAAAAACAGGTTTAGAATGGATAAAACCAAGAAAAACGGGGTAAGAGCCGAAGAAAACAAAGAAAAACAGGGTTAGAGCGGAAGAAAACAAGAAAAACAGGGTTAGAGCCGAAAAAAAACAAGAAAACCAGGGTTAGAGCGGAATAAAACCAAGAAAACCAGGGTTAGAGCCGAAGAAATCCAAGAAAAACAGGGTTAGAGCTGAAGAAAACTGAGAAAAACAGGGTTAGGGCTGAAAAAAACCAAGAAAAACAGGGTTAGAGCCGAAAAAAACGAGAAAGGCCGGGTTAGAAAGGAAGAAAACCAAGAAAAACAGGGTTAGAGTAGAAAAAAGGGGTTAGGGTAGGGTTAGGGTTAGGGTTAGGGTTAGGGTTAGGGTTAGGGTTAGGGTTAGAGTTAGGGCTAGAGTAGGGTTAGGGTAGGGTTAGGGTTAGGGTTAGGGTTAGGGTTAGGGTTAGGGCTAGGTAGGTTAGGGTTAGGGTTAGGGTTAGGGTTAGGGTTAGGGTTAGGGTTAGGGTTAGGGTTAGGGTTAGGGTTAGGGTTAGGGTTAGGGTTAGGGTTAGGGTTAGGGTTAGGGTTAGGGTTAGGGTTAGGGTTTTTTTTCTTGGTTTTTTTCGGCTCTAACCCAGTTTTTCTTGGTTTACTTCCGCTCTAACCCGGCTTTTCTTGGTTTTCTTCCGCTCTAACCCTGTATTTCTTGGTTTTTTTCGGCTCTAACCCTGTTTTTCTTTGTTTTCTTCTGTTCTAACCCGGCTTCTCTTTTTTTTTTTCTGCTCTAACCCTGTTTTTCTTGGAGTTATTCGGCTCTAACCCTGCTTTCCTTGGTTTTCTCCGGCTCTAACCTTGTTTTTCTTGCTTTTCTTCCGCTCTAACCCTGTTTTTCTTGGTTTTCTTCCGTTCTAACCCGGCTTTTCTTGTTTTTTTTCGGCTCTAACCCTGTTTTTCTTGTTTTTTTTCGGCTCTAACCCTGTTTTTCTTGGTTTTTTTCGGCTCTAACCCTGTTTTTCTTGGTTTTCTTCTGTTCTAACCCGGCTTTTCTTGTTTTTTTTCGGCTCTAACCCTCTTTTTCTTGGTTTTCTTCTGTTCTAACCCGGCTTTTCTTGTTTTTTTCGGCTCTAACCCTCTTTTTCTTTGTTTTTTTCGGCTCTAACCCTGTTTTTCTGGTTTTTTCTGCTCTAACCCTGTTTTTCTTGGTTTTTTTCGGCTCTAACCCTGTTTTTCTTGGTTTTTTTCGGCTCTAACCCTGTTTTTCTTGGTTTTCTTCTGCTCTAACCCTGCTTTTCTTGGTTTTTTCTTCCGCTCTAACCCCGTTTTTCTTGGTTTTCTTCGGCTCTAACCCTGTTTTTCTTGGTTTTCTTCGGCTCTAACCCTGTTTTTCTTGGTTTTCTTCCGTTATAACCCGGCTTTTCTTGGTTTTTTTTTGGATCTAACCCTGTTTTTCTTGGTTTTCTTCCGCTCTGACCCTGTTTTTCTTGGTTAGAGTGGAAGA